>NW_022436952.1:0-12561 GCF_009761245.1 Sapajus apella | reverse complement strand
AAAAAAAAAAAAAAAAAAAAAAAAAAAAAAAAAAAAAGCTGGATTCAAGAATACATCCATTTTAACTTCTAAGTAATCCAACTTGTTCTCTGTAGTGGTTTTCGCCAATTTATACTCTCATCGCTATGATATAAGTACCTATTTCTCCATAATCTTACCAAGCTAACTCTGGTCTTTCTCAAACTGATAAATACCTGAAGGAAAGTTGTTCTTTGCCTAAAATGAGATATTGCAGATATTTTCCCCAGTAGGTTTGTTGACTTTGTTTACGATGAAATATAGCCAAATTTATCCTTTCCTTTTGTGAGATAGGCTTGCTCTGTTGCCCAGGCTGGAGTACAGTGGCACAATCACAGTTCACTGCAACTTCAAACTCCTGGAGTGAAGGGATCCTCCCGTCTCAGCCCTCCAAATAGCTAGTAATACAGATGCATGCCACCATGCCTGGCTAATCTATTTTTTAATTTTTTTGTAGAGATGGGGTCTTGTTGTTGCCCAAGCTGGTCTTGAACTCCTGGCCTCAAGTGATCCTCCCACCTTGGCTTCCCAAAGTCCCGGGATTACAGGTGTAAGCCACTCTGCCTGGCCTTATCCTTTACTTAATGGCTTCTAAGTTGTGGGTTAAACTTAGAAAAGCTTTTCTTATTCAAATATTATTTTCAAGATAATAATTCTACCACTGTTCATCCTAATAATTTTATGATTTCATTTTTTACATTTAACCCTCTCATTCATCTGGAATCTATGTGGGGTAAGGAACAACAATGGGGATCCAACTTTTAAATTTCTGGGCTGTTATTCAGTTGTCCCGACACTGCTACTGAGGCTCTTTATAGATGTTGGATTTTTCAGAAGTTAGACTCACAAGTAGAGATGACTAGTGAGCTCAGAATTAGTGAAACGGACACCAAAATTAGGGATTTAGGGGCCCTAAAACACATATAACATCAAAAGCACAGATACTGAAGTTCAGCATCTATCACATATAAAGCATACTGATGACTACTGTTATTAATCTTGGAAGTCCTAAGGATGGATAATCTCTAATTCAGTTAAAATAACTATGTACTACAAATAGGTATTAATAAATAAGCATATTATGGCATTTTTACAGTTTGGATAATGTGAGTTAGCTTACTTTGTCTTCATAACTACTCTTTAAGAAGACAAGCAGAAATTGTAATTGCCATTTATTGCTGAGAAAAATAATTTGGTAATGGTAACTTCTCCCTTATAGGAAATGATAGTGCCAAACTCAAACTGAGTTCTTGTATTTCTAAATGTTAACAAAATGCCATTATGCCCTGTACCAAGTACTTTTACACAAAAATTAGTGAGACTCCCTACTCACAAGGAGGTTGAAACAATTTTTAATTCAATATTTAGACTGATCGCATACTTAATTTAAGCGTGAAAGTACACAGAAGTAGAAAACATCATCCTTGGCTTTGAAGAAATCTCAAAGGTTTACAGCAGTTAAAAAAAGCAAGACTTAAGGGAACAGAAAGTAAGCCTGAAGGTCAGGAGCCATGTCTTATCATGTCTTACGGTATTTATAGCTGGTACAACTAGAAGGTAATGTTCGGTCGGTAAATATTTGTTGGTTGACTAAATGTATTGATCAAACCTTCTAGACAGGAAATAATATTAGATCCCATTCATTTTCCCCAGGAGCTAAACTTTTGTCTGTGACCAAAGAATCAGCCAAATCATCAAATAGGTCTTATACAATGTAACCAAGAAAGTTCAGGCACCACTTCTGGGCTACACCTATGACTAAACGTATTTCACAGAAAAATAAAAAATTTTAACTACATTCTATTACAAAGCTGCCAAAAGGTTATGAAACAATTTCCAGAACTGAATCCAATCCAAATGCTACAAAATATAACTATCATTCACTCTTGTTTTATTCTGAATTGAACACATCCTCTGCTTCTATAATAAATAATTGTTCATAACATTTCTCATTGGTAGTGCTTTTTTTTGTGTGTTGTTTCCTTTAGCTATCTTATCAATACACTTTTCTTAAGGTCTTTTATTTTTATATATTTTTTAGTATCATTCTTGACTTTGAGGTCTTTTATTTTTTAATATTAACAATCACTTATCTGCCACATATAACACTAAGGGAGAACAAAACGTGAATGAGAGTACAAAAATAAACTCGGTTTACAAAGTACAATTTTATATCCTGCCACACACAACTTCATTCCAGAGTCTGCATGCCCTATTGTCCAATCTATTCAGTGACAAGACATTAGCACTGGAGCCCCAAGGACTGCAACTTTTGTTGGCAAAAGCCTTGCATGGGTCAAAATAATTTTTCAACCTTTGATTAAAAAAAGCCCAAAAAGGACCAAGCTTAAAATTTTAGTGGGTGGTTGCATGTTAGATATGTTTAGCCCTAAACTCAAATAAAAAGGGAAGCTGACAGTAAACTAGTCAATGCAAAGAACTTACAAAAGCATAAGCCCAGAAATTACATGCAATGCCTAGTCTATAAAATACCAAGGAGGCATTACTGTTTACACCAGAGCGACAGGGCTTTCTTGAGCGGTTATATATACCAAAGGTTTAGTACAGTTAAAGAAGTCTGTCATAAATTGCCTCAATATGCCATAAACGTGGATATATTCTAGGTTAAATTATGTGGGTACTACAGAAAGAGACGTGAGAGAAACTAGTACAATGCCTGCACATTGTCGCATCTGACAGTAGGAAATAAACAGCCAGTTATGAAACAAACTCAATTCTTAATGCTGGAAACAGAATAAGGCTCCATTCATTTTGGAGAATAAAGACACTAATCATTTAAAACAGATGGACTTTGCACCAACAATGTGAATATGCTTTACAGAACTGTACACTTAAAAAGGGTTAAGATGTTAAATTTTATGTTATATGTTTTGGAAAGGGTGAATTGTTGGGTTTTCTGTTTTTTAAACAGAGACAGTGTCACCTATGCTGGAGTGCAATGGCCCAATCATAGCTCGCTGCATCCTTCAACTCCTGGGCTCAAGCGATCCTCTCACCTCAGCCTTCCTAGTAGCTGGGACTACAGGTGTGTGCCACCAAGCCCAGAAAATTAAAAAAAATTTTTTTTGGTAGAGATGGGGTCTTGCTATATTTCCCAGGCTGGTCTCAACTCCTGGCCTCAGGTAATCCTTCTGCCTCAGCTTCCCAAAGTGCTGTGATTACAGGTGTGAGCCACTGCACCCGGCTATATTACCTGATTTTTAACAATTAAAAGAAAAAAAACCCCTTTAAATTAGCTTTAAATTTCCCTTGAATTTTTAAATGAATAGATATATGAGTTATTGACTACCTACCATATATACCTGTTACCATGGAGATGGAGATAAAATATGGATAAGACCTAATTCCTCTTTTCAAGAAGCTCAAAGTTTAAAGAGAACCAAAATTCTAAACTTTTTTTTTTTTTTTTTTTTTGAGACAGGGCCTCACTCTGTCACCCAGGCTGGAGTGCAGGGTGCGATCACAGCTGACTGCAGCCTCGACCTTCTGGGCTCAAGCAATCCTCCTACCTCAAACCTCTTGAGTAACTGGGACCACAGGCATGGACTACCACACCTATTTTTTTTTTTTTTTTTTTTTTTGCCAGGGGGTGCAGGGAAAGACAGAGATCATGTCTATGTTGCCTAGCCTGTTCTCAAACTCCTGGGTTCAAGTGATCCTCCTGCCTCAACCTCCCAAAGTGCTAAGATTACAGGCATGAGTCACAGCACCCTACCTAAAATCTCCTTAAAAACAAAAATTGATAATAATTTTGGATCACCCAAAGGAGGTGAGTAAGCAGCCATCTACCTATCCTTTCTTAAATACATTACCTATCTCTTCCCCCTCCTTTCTCTCTGCAGGCTCTAACTGTATTTTACTTTACTATTTTTTCTTTTCTTCTTTTTTTTTTTTTTTTTGAGATGGAGTCTTGCTCTGTCACCCAGGCTGTAGTGCAGTGCTGTGATCTCGACTCACTGCAAACTCCGCCTCCTGGATTCAAGCGATTCTCCTGCCTCAGCCTCCTGAGTAGCTGGGATTACAGATTTGTGCCACACCCATAATTTTTGTATTTATGGTAGAGATGGCAGTTGCGGGGGCGGGGAGGGGGAGGCGGTTCAGCATGTAGACCAGGCTGGTCTCAAACTCCTGACCTTGTGATCCACCCTCCTCAGCCTCCCAAAGTGCTGGGATTACAGGCATGAGCCGCTGTGCCCGGCCTCTAGTTGTACTTTAAAGTCTCTGATGCTTAACATGAAAAATTCTGGGATTCAAACAGATTTGCTAGCCACTATCAAATGGCCGCACCTTGTGTGCCTGAACAATTGCTCCTGGGCATCCTTGAACAGAAGAGGTATTTCAAATTAGAGGGAAGAGCAAATCTAGTCTTCTGGCCTTCTCCTAAAGCAATCACCTCCATTCAATTCAATTCAACACTTAAAACTATGCAAACCACTGGGACAAATTCGTCAAAAAGCTTTCTGGGCTCTGATAAAACCTGTGGTCTATGCCCTATGAGTTACTCTTAATCAGAGTATTCTTTGTATTGTTTGCAAAGAGTTCTTTCTTGTGCCACTGGAAAAAAAGTTTAAAAATAATGAAATCTTCCTATCTGCCCAAAAGAACAGGTTAATGCTTAGTAATTCTGCTACTGAATGAAATATATTTCATTAAAATATATTTATTGAGCATCTCCCATGTGTCACCAATGAACAGATTTGTAGAAGTAGAATTTAAAATTAAAGGTTTTAATAATGGAATCATTCTATTTCAAGCCCTGTCCTCTTGATTTCGCTCTCTTTTATTAATTTATTCTTTTTTAAAAAAAACCAAGGTGGGGTCTCGCTATGTCACCCAGGCTAATCTTGAACAACTGGCCTCAAACAATCCTACAGCCTTAACCTCCCAAACTGCTGGGATTACAGGAATGAGCCATTATACCTGTCATTGTGTTCCTCTCAACACACTCGAGCTGATAAGACTTTGGCATTCAAACTATGAAAATCCATTTCCAAAATTCAAAGAATTAGTTAACAGTAGCACACATCTCCCCAAAGATGCCCTTATACAATAAGCTTCTGCATGATCAGATGTAGAGGCACAATGATTCCTATTTCTTTTTTTTTTTTAGACGGAGTCTCACTCTGTCACCCAGACTGGAGTGCAGTGGCGCAATCTCAGTTCACTGCAACCTCCACCTCCCGGGTTCAGGCAATTCTCTCCCTCAGCCCCGAGCTGGGACTACAAGCATGCATCACCACATCCAGCTAATTTTCATATTTTTAGTTCCAACAGGGTTTCGCCATCTTGGCCAGGCTGGTCTTGAACTCCTGACCTCATGATCCACCTGCCTTGGCCTCCCAAAAGTGCTGGGATTATAGGCATGAGCCACAGTGCTTGGCCAATTCCCATAATTTCTGAGGTAGCATTCATATCACATCTGCAAAGAACAAACAGTATCTCTTGAATCTGAGAGAGCTAAAAAATGAACGCAGTTGGTTGGTTTCCAACCAGTGAGAACTCAGAAGACAAAATATTAGTATTTTTTTTTTAGATCCAAATGACTGGTATAAATACAGTAACAAATGCAATGGAAACTTTAAACCATACATTTTCTATACCTTTATAGGAACTGAGAACTGTTCTGCTCAGAGAGCCCTAAGAAACCTCCGCTTTCATTTTATGTTTCATGGGGGTTAATTTTTCTTTCTACCACTACATAGATTTCTTATCACACAGCAAGAGCCAGGGCACAACTTTAGGGTGAATTTAAAAGGACAAAAATTAAATTCTGCTGCTGAATGATTCTCTTTATAATACTGAAGCCACAACACAACATTACTAAATAGCACAAAGAAAGCACACTCTGATATTCTGCATTCCTTTTACTCCACCCACCCATCACCTCCATCATAAAAAAAAAAAAAATTAAAACAGTCTGGGCCACACAGTATGTTTGACTTGAAAGTTTCGATGACACAGCAGCTTACTCTTGCAAATTATTGGCATATATAGAGGCTTAACAGTGACTTAAAATACAGTTATAGGAAAAATAGACTATTCTAAGGGGAAAAGGCAGTGGGGGAACCCAAGCACTTTTTAAAAAAACATAACAAATATATTCAGGTACAAGACCCACATCAGAAACAGTTTTCTTTCTTTTTCTTTGGTAAATGTAAACACTTACCCTGAAGAGATTTTCCCAATCCCTGGCCCAGCTTCCACCCATGTTTCTGGAGTAAGCGGTGTCCAATATTATCCTGACAGATAGAACAGAAAGACAAACCAAAAATATTCCAATAATATATTCTTCCCTTCCTAGAGACATTAAAACAGATGATGAGCAAGAGATAATTCTACATATATGCATGCAAAAAGGTGCTAATAATAGAGTAAATGTGCCCAATAAGAGGGACATTAATGTAAAAAGAAAAGCTGGCTAGTATTTTATATGGGAAAACATATGGGGTACGGGTCCTTTCTGATGGTGTGCTGGGCAACTTTTGCACATAACATTTTAAAATGGAGAAAAAGGGGAAAGGGAAAAGGGGAAGAATACATTTATGAAGTTTTAAAATAACATTAAAAAGCATAAAATCAAGGTACTTATACAGTCATATCCACCACCTAAACAGCACCACTTTAAGTTTTGTGTTTTTTTTTTTTTGTTTTTTAAGAAAATCTACATTGTGTTTAGTTGTTTTGTTTATGTGTCAGGCTTTCATGATACAAAGTAAGTTGTAAGTGTAAGACTGCCCCACCACTAGAAATGAAAAAACAATCAGAGCAAAATCCAGGCTAGACTTGATTGGTTTAAAAAATAATAATATATATAATATAAATATTTAACTAGCATGCAGCCAATATTAAACTGAAAAAACAGTGAGGTTAGTAAAACAAGAAATTAAGTTGATTAAACAGAAAAATAAAATGAGCTCAAGCACAGACTGAGTGATGCATTTCAACATGTAGTCTAACAAAAATGCTAAGATGTTAGAATGAAACAGGCCTAGCAATAAGTTAACAGTAAAGAACCATTAGTGCATGTAGGGGGAGAAACCAACATACATAATGTCTCATCTTCTCAGGAGCACACTGGAAAAGGTATTTCAATGTAAACTGCATGAAAAAAATGCTAGAAACAACAATTAAATGTCAGCTTTTGTTTAAGGGGTCAAGCTATTGGAAACATCTGCAGCTATGTCCAGTTCTTTACTTTTTATAGTTACTGTGAAGTACTAAGACAAGGCTAAAATAAACACTAACTGTACCTGAAAAAATGATGCTATTCATCCAAAGGACAACACTGAAAAATTCTAAACACAAAGTATTCTATATATATTAAAATGTAATTTATAGTAATTAATCTAGAAAAGATTCAAAGTTGCAATATAAGTAATGTTAGCAGAAAACAAAGGTAAACCATTTGAAAATCTTCCTGATTTTTGAAATCAATTTATTTCTTGAAATCAATTTATCAAGCTTACCAAACCACAAATTTCTGCATTAAAACCAAATATTGTACATTAAACTGTCTTATATCTCCACATTCAATGATAAAATGCTCTGTGAGGAAAGAAAAACATTTTTTTTTACTGTTATCTTCTCTAACTAGAAGTTAGAAGAAGATTAAGGCTTCCAAATGCTCTAGGTTTTTTTTTGTTTGTTTGTTTTTTTAAGGACAATTTTCTTCTACAAGTTTATGATAGCATGCAACCTGGAAAACTGGGTTAAACAGCTGATTATTTCATTGATGTCATTGATGGGGCAAAACCAGGACCTTTTTTTTTTTTTGATACAGGGTCTTACTCTGTTCCCCAGGCTGGTGTACAGTGGTAAAATTCTCCGGGGCTCAGGCAATCCTCCTCCCTCAGCCTCACAAGTAGCTGGGACTATATGGGCACACACCACTGTGCCTGGATAATTTTTTAAATTTTTGTAGAGTCAAGGTTTCACTATGTTGCCCAGGATGATCTAGAACTCCTGGGCTCAAGCAATCCTCCCTCCTCAGACTTTCAGAGTCCTGGGATTACAGGCATCAACCCAGGATACTTTTTTAAAAACAAAAACTGGAGGCAAATTATAATGGAAAATTGGTTTGTAAAACAAAACATACATTGTTTTAAATATACATATAAAATCATTATGGTGTACAAAGTTTGCTGCAAGTTATTTTTGTGTCATACAATCTGAAAGAATTAGAAACACTACTGATTCCAAGGGATGACTTCCACATTACTACACATCACAAAAGCTTAATACAACACTACTGCTGCTGAGGCTTCTTCCCTTCTCCCCCACTAACTGAACTGTCAGGAAAAGCATTCCCTTACCCAGTGCTCAGTGTCTATTTATAACTTTATTACCTCCTAAAAAAGAAAAGATTAAAAATCTCAATATAAGTAATGTTAGCAGAAAACAAAGGTAAACAGGCCCTTATATTGCTACTAACTTACCTGTGCAGAAAATCCTTATTTCATATCATAATTCCTACAACTGAATAATTCTAGAAAGGACAACAATGGCAGAATGACTCTGAGAGTATACGGTTTATTAAGTAATTGTTTAATCTCTTAATAGACGCATGTTGTAACTATATTTGGCACCAAAATTTAGGTATTAAACAATGCTGACAAAAATTGTTGCTCCCCCCCCCCATTTTGTTGTTTTTTAAAGAAAACTCAATCTTTGGCTAAGTGGAGATGAGACATTATGCTGACTGTGTTATATTATGAATGCACTAAAATAAACAGACAGATGAAGCAGTATGCTATTTCCAAAAGCAGTGCAAGTGGAGTGAAAGCATTTCCATACGAACCTGGCTTTAAAAACTGGGCTGTCAAAAGAACAGTTAAATGTAACACAAAGTAAGAAACTGTCCAATCACTAATGGTCGTTTTTTTTTTTTTTTTGTCTTGTTTTCAATTCACTGCTTGCAAGTAATGTATTTATTAAAGAGTGAAAGCATAAGTAAATTCACGAGTCAAGACCAGCTGAGAGATTCAAGAGCAGCGTGTTGTGACTGACAACAGTGAAAGGAAAAGCAAATGTTAAAGGGAGAGGGAGAAAAAAAGAAAAAAATTAAGGTTATACACATTAGCACCACTTTTACAAAACCACTCAAGAGGATGGCTGTCACCTTCTCAGAAAAAAATTATTGACAGAATATGGTAGTGGCATTTCTCTTCTAAAACTTTAGGTTAAAACCGTTCTTTAATTAAATCCACTTTCTCAGGGACTGTAATAAAATATTTAACACACCACTTTAAGTCCTTCCAATCACAACAAAGGCAACAGAAACAATAGACACAACTCCCAGACTCTCCTTCCCTCACCAACCTCCTGGGGTAAATAAATGACCAACACAGAAAATCTGGACCCTTCCTATCATTTCAAACTACCTGTTTTTGTAGGAAAAAGGGCAGCTCTGTGACTCTGCAGAAAGGGCTAGCATTCAGTATGGTCCCTCTTCCTAAGAAAAAAGGTTTTATAAACACTCATCAAAAATCCAATAGGCTTAAGGATGATGGGTAACACAAGGAGGCACAACAAAATAATTTGTAACAAAGTAAAACAAACCAGACTTGTCTGCCTTTGAAATGATCAAAACTTTCTCTGTGAAAAGAACAAGAAATCCAATAACCAGTCTGTGGGAAACAAGCAATCTATTCTCTCTGTTTAGGACTGTGATTTTTGCCAATTATTTCCATGGATGCTTTTTTTTTTTTCTCTTCTTCTTCTTCTTTTTTTTTTTTTTTTTAGAGACGGAGTCTCACTCTGTAGCTCAGACTGGAATGCAGTGATGCAATCTCAGCTCACTATAACTTCTACCTCCTGACTAGCTGGGACTATAGATGTGTATCACCACACCAGGCCAATTTTTTTTTGTATTGTTAGTACAGACAGGGTTTCACCATGTTGGCCAGGCTGGTCTCAAACTCCTGACCTCAAGTGATCTGCCTGCCTTGGCCTCCCAAAGTGTTGGGATTACAGGCATAAGCCACCATGCCTGGCCCATGAATGCTATTTATAACATTAAGTTGGCACGAGTAGCTTATGGCTGAAACAGGTAATCTAGACAGAACAAGGGAAATAAATACTAAATTTTTTTGTTCCTTTTCTTTTTATTTATTTTTTTTTTGAGACAGGGTCTTACTCTGTCACCCAGGCTGGGGTGAAGTGGCACAGTCACAGCTCACTGGATCCTTGACCTGCAGGCTCAAGTGATAGTCCCACCTTGGCCTCCCAAAGTGTTGGGATTACAGGTGTGAGCCACCATGCCCAGTCAATTTATTTCCAAAGTAATTATTTTTAAAAATAATTTTTTAAAAAGTAACTCTTTAATTTCAATTACTATAATAATGACTAAAAATCTTTTGACTTTTGTTTCTTAAATAAAATATATAATTTGGGATTTAATTATAATCTCATAGAACCAAAAATAAATTACAGAAATTTTTTTCTTTGTAAAAACTGGTTAACAACTAACAAAGTTGCACGATACAGGTAGGCTGCTTATATATTTTTTTCTTCTCAAGTCAACTTGATATAATTTAAATGTTGATGGGAGAATTGCAAATAACTTATTTATTACGTAGAAAAGCTGGTTTTCTACATAATTATGCATTCTCACAAACCACCTATTTGTTTTCTTTCTCTGCTCAAGACCCCAAAATGGTGGTTGTGTGGCTTGTTCTTTGGTTGGAAATGAAGTTCTTCTAATTCTGATTAAACCATGAAGCTAAGCTGAAAACTCAAACTTTATCACCTTTTCTCCCCCTGTTCCTACACATAAATATATCATTAAAATGCTGCATTTTTTATCATTTGTTCTTCTCTAATAAACACGTGAGAAAAGAGATATAATTTTTAAACAGGAAGATCTTTGAAAATGAGAAATCTGTATTATAAACAACTACCAATATGCTAAAAACACAATACCAGCAATTTAAAAATACTTCACTATTAACTGTTTTACACATTCCTCAACATTTTTATTTGTTAATTAAATACCAAGTAGAAACTTTCTGCTCCATGAAGCTGTATGCCACCATGGTTAACAACGATCATTTTGGCAACAGCATCACCAATGTACATGATGGGAGGCTGCCAAAATACAAGAAAAAATTTACTTTTCTGTATAAAGCTGGCTGCAAGTTTTAGAGTAGGAAACAGCCTATTATGTCTAAAGAGAAAACTATGCTACAGGTATGTCCATGACTGGATGAATATTAATTCTATATTCAATTTTGTTTTAGTTGACAGCCACATTTAATTTATATCATTTAGTCCAATTTCAAGTGACAAAACAGTAAGTCTCTTGAGTGGATTGTAAGCTTTGCTGATTGTGTATTAAAGATATAAGCAAGAACCAACGCTACTAGGTGAACCCATGCAAACAAGTTGTAAAAATTCCCAAAACAAAAAAATCTATAGCTCACTACAGATGACACAATGAAGACTAGAGAGAAAAGCTATATAGTAATGCTACACCATTCAGCTCCAAGAAGCACATTATTTATAGTGCAGTCCACATATGGTCACTGCTAAATGTCAAATCAGCAGTCTTATAGAGTTACAGTTTGGAACTAGTGGAGTCCACAGATCTAGACAGATATGCAACATGACAAAACCCAATTATACATATACTTCCAAATCCTTAAGATGTACAAATGAAACATCAGCAACTGGAGCTTGAAGCTTACACTAATTTTTAAACCTGTTAGGTCATCCTGACAACCATAAAGAAAGAATTTTAATCAGTCAGGTAGAGCAAGGACCAACTAATGGCTGATGGGTAGTTGCACTTCCAATCACAACAGTAACAACATCTTTTAAGTCTATGATGCAGGCACTTTGTCTTCTACATAGCTTAAGGTCATTCTCCAGTCTGATTCCTCATATTCTTCTTTTTTTTTTTTGAGATAGAGTCTTGCTCTGTTTCCCAGGCTGAAGTGCAATGGCACAATCTCGGCTCACTGCAACCTCTGCTTCCCCAGTTCAAGCAAATTCTCCTGCCTCAGTCTCCTGAGTAGCTGGGATTGCAGGCACACGCTACCACGCTGGGCTAACTTTTGTATTTTTAGTAGAGACAGGGTTTTACCATGTTGGTCAGGCTGGTCTTGAACTCCTGACCTCGTGATCCGCCCCCACAGGCCTCCCAAAGTGCTGGGATTACAGGTGTGAGCCACCATGCCTGGCCTGATTCCTCAGCTTCTAACTATGATAAAGGCCACAAAGGACCATATATCCTAAATAACACCAACTAATTCTTCTGTGATAGAATCCTAGACAGAGCTATGGCTTTAGATCAAGTTTTGTTTTCTAAATATTTTGTCTTTAAATACGTGGAGGTTATAACATTTGGGACCTAAATATCTCATAAAGCAATAACAATTTTTAAAACTTAAATTCAAAAAATTTTTCATAATAAAAATAAAATGTTAATACTTTCCAACTTGTTTTTAATAGAGATAAACAAGTTGTTTAGCAATTCTTCCATAATTTTCTTTAAAAAATTTTTTTTCATGAGGAAAAACTTCA
>NW_022436951.1:42185519-42230938 GCF_009761245.1 Sapajus apella | reverse complement strand
GATATTTTTACCTTATCATTGTGAATCTACTTATTCTGAAATATAGTAAAACATTTTACTACATTTTCCAATTAATAAATTACCTTGTCCACATTGCCTTAGGACATCATATGAGACTGAGTGTGTTAGAAAAATCATGATTAAAAAGTTTAAGAAATGAGTCCAGGAGCAGTGGCTCACACCTGTGTAATCCCAGCACTTCGGGAGGCCAAGGTGGGTGGATCATCTGAGCTCAGCAGTTTAAGATAAGCATGGTGAAACCCTGTCTCTACTAAAACTACGAAATAAAAATTAGCTGGGTGTGGTGGTGCATATCTGTAATCTCGGCTACTCAGGAGGCTGAGGCAGGAGAATCGCTTGAACCCAGGAGGCAGAGGTTGCATTGAGCTTGCACCCAGGAGGCAGAGGTTGCAGAGCCACAGCAGTGCACAACAGCCTGGGTGACAGAGTGAGACTCCATCACACACACACACACACACACACACACACACACACACACACACAGAGAGAGAGAGAGAGAGAGAGAGAGAGAGAGAGAATTTAAGCATTAAAAAATAGATCCTCAAATGGAGCAGACCATTCTTTAAATAAGATGGTTAATCACCTGGTAAGAGAAACATTAGAAAATAAACAGAATGAGTGACATTTGGATATGGGCAGAAATTAGGAGAAACTTACCTTCTTTGGAGAAAACATATGTTTGAGTCCCATGGAGCAAACTGTAAAGCTCTGCATGCACAGATGACATCATCCTGCCATCTCCTGCTTTCCATGCTGGCGTGTTTGTGCTGAGGGCTTGTTTGCGTTTTTTCTCTCCATGCAGGCATCATCACTGTTGAAAGATGGATGGGCTCATTAGCAAGAAAAAAGAATCTCCTAAACTCTGGTATGGCCGAGGCAATGGGGCACAATGTACCAAATGGATTGATAATAATGAATAAGCCGCCCACCCTCATCCTGCACTCCCCCCACCCTGGTGCTTCTGGGGAGGGGTGCTCGTGTTTCTTGTTAATACACATCATGCCCTTCATCTGGGTCAGAAAAGGAAGATGGGGATGCTGAGAGGAGCCCGCTCCTTTTGTTTAGTTTTCAACTCAAACGTGCGAGGACACTGGGATGTAGCATCCACTTCCATGTCAAATCTTTCCTCACTAGTCTGCTGAACAGACCTGAACACTAGACCTGAGAACAGGTCTCCCTTCATGCCACAGAGGTCGGGAAATGACTTGGCTCACTGGCAATCTGGGTGCACAGAAGAATATGTCTCTCAAGCACATCTCCTTGGGTCTTTTTTAAAATTATGCCTTTGGCAGGTTTGATTTTGCCCTGCCTTCCTGCGCAGCTTTACTACAAGGCTATTAATATCTAAATGAAGCACCCAGGTGAGGTGTTGATTGTCCAGATTCTAGTAGCTGATCCCCTGTCTGGGATTTTTTGAACTTGTCAATCATTGAAATGAGTTCATGTGGGACCTCTGAGAGGTCACAGGCCTGACACCAACTCTCTGCTCTGACACAGGTTTGTTTGTGACTGAGAAGGAGCTGCTCAGGTCTCTGGACTCCTGTAAAAGGACTGATTGCAGAACGGTCCTCATAGAATTGTTGAGAGGATTCAACAGAAGATGCATGCAAAGCACCTGGCTGAATGCCCAGAGCTCTGCAGACACTAAGGAATGAATAACCACATAGTTTTCTGCACCTTTAGACCAGATATTCTAAGAAGCTTCCTGCTATAGATTGATGAGATCATGATTGTGTTTCTCATTCCCAGGCTTAGAGGAAATAAATGTCCCAGGAGCAAAAACAAAGCACACACATGCAAGCTCTCATGAAGCACTGGCGTCCCAGCTGAAAAGTCAGTGCTATACCCGTGGGACCTATGGCCTGTTTCTGAGCTCTGTTCTGTCCCTTTGATCTGAGTGTCTGTCTGAGGCCAATACCACAGTACCAAATGTGGCTCCTCCTTTACAGGAGGTCTTGACATCAGACAGGGTAAACTTTCCAATTTCGTTCAGCCTGTTGGCTATTTTCTATGAATTTTAGAAGTAGCTGAAAATTAATGTTAATTACTACAGAAAACCTACTGAGATTTGATTGGGATTGCTTAGAATAGATTAATTTAAGGAGAAAGACACCATGCAAATATAGTCATCTGATCCATGAATACAAAAGGCTGCGGCTACTTCTGATGCTGACACCAGTCCTGGGTTAGCCACCCCTTGACACGGAGTGTGTGTCAGGAAAGACTTTCCTTCAGGAAAGATTCCTGAAGGAAGCCTCACTCCTGTGACGGATAAGCTCAGCTTTCCACAGCTGGGCCGAGGGGCCCGCAGATGACCCCCACCCCCCATTGCCACATTCTGAGGAAAGGTCCATGGTCCCTGCAGCCCCACTCCCCTGCCCTGATGGTGGAGGAGGCTCAGGGTGAAGCCCCAGCCTGTTGACTATGGACATCCCCTACCCCACTCCTGGTGGCTCTGAGGGGCCCTAGCTTCTAGGAGGAACAAGGTTGTTAGATGAGGGAGACCTTGGTGAGGGTGTCTGATGAGCACATTCATTCAGCCAGGCTGCCTTCTCCTTTCCAGCCCTTCATTTCGGATTCCCCAGAATTGCACACTCATCAGTCCTTGCCTTGTGAAGGATGCCCCTGATTGTTAGAGTGTGATCAGCAAATGCTTTCTGGGATGTGCAGGCTGAGAAAAGACGTGGGCAGCTCCAAACCTGCGTGCCCACCCCAGTTCTGCTAACAGAAGCTCTTTGTCTTAAAGTCCCGTAGAATGGCATTAAATTACTATATATGCAAACAACTTTAAAGAAACACTTCCCACAAAAATCAGATCTTCTTACATTAAGCAATGATTCATATAAGATGTGTGTGCCTTTTAGAAACAGTTTTCCTTCCTTGATGAATGTTGGCCTTCAAAATTAATGAAGAGTAAGGAAATTTGCATAAAATCACTCTCTCCATCAGGAGGCAAGCTGCGTGTTTCAGTGACATTTATGGGAAAGGAAAGCCAAGGAATCAGGTGGAATTTGATCAGAGGCGGCACTGGGGTTGGGAGGGCATTGCCGGCCAAAATCCCCCAAGTCACAGTAAATTTGGGAAAGGTGATGAATAATGTGAATTTGTGTGAGCAGGTTGGGTTTCTCAGATGTCGGTATTGGGGAGGGAGGGGACCTCTTTTAGGGGAGCTTTAAGGAAGTCTGATTACACAGTCTCCTGAGAAGCTCCACGGGAGGAGCAAAACCAATTATGCTGTGATAGATTGCCTTCACTCAAAGCAATAAGAGCTCCATTGTGTCTAATTTGGCAAAGGAAATTGTGAGTGTAGAGGGTATGTTTCTAAATGTGAAGTATGTCCATTCAAGCACTGCTCTATTCACTGTGTTCTCTTCTCTGATATGAAGCTGCACTTAGCTCACAGGTAACAGCCATACCTGCTCCATCCCTAGGTAACAGTCCTTACCTGCTCCACCCCTAGGTGACAGCCACCCCTTCTCCATCCCTAGGTGACAGCCACACCTGCTTCATCCCTAGATAACAGCCACACCTGCTCCATCCCTAGGTGACAGCCACCCCTTCTCCATCCTTAGGTGACAGCCACCCCTGCTCCATCCCTAGGTAACAGCCACCCCTGCTCCATCCCTAGATAACAGCCACTACCTTCTCCATCCCTAGGTAACAGCTGTACCTTCCCCATCCCTAGGTAACAGCCACCCCTGCTCCATCCCTAGGTAGCAGCCACTACCTGCACCATTCCTATGTAACAGCCACCCCTGCCCCATCCCTAGGTAACAGCACCTACCTGCTCTATCCCTGGGTAACAGCTGCACCTGCTCCATCCCTAGGTAACATCCACTACCTGCTCCATCCATAGGAGGCTGCTAACTGCTCCATCCCTAGGTAACAGCTGCACCTGCTCCATCCCTAGGTAACATCCACTACCTGCTCCATCCATAGGAGGCTGCTAACTGCTCCATCCCTAGGTAACAGCTGTACCTGCTCCATCCTTAGGTAACAGCCTCTACCTGCTCCATCCCTAGGTAACAGCAACTATCTGCTCCATCCCTAGGTGACAGCCGCACCTGCTCCATCCTGGTTTTCTTTCTCCATGGCTCCTTATTTGGTTTTCTCTTCTTTTTCTCCTTTTCTATTTCTGTTGCTCTGTTGCCTACTGAGATGTTTGAACTTCCACTGGAGCTGCATTTTGGGGCCTTCTTTGCTTTCCTTTCAAGCGGCTTTGTGTTCCAAATACCAGATTTCAGTTCTCTTATAAAAAATTAGCATTTACTTTTAATGGGACACAGTGACAGATCCTTGGCTTATTTTTTAGAGTCACTAATGTGTGTAGGTCTAACTCTATGATCAAAAGTCCATGGATCATCTTCCAGGCAGGAATTGAAATTGGAAACCCCAGTGATTCTGTAGCAGTGAAACCAGGTTTCCCAGGTGGCTGAGCAGCCACAACTGGTCCTTAACAGAGGGAGTTTGTACTACTCCATTTTTGTGCTGCTGGTAAAGACACACCTGAGACTGGGCAATTAAAAAAAAAAAAAAGAGGTTTACTGGACTCACAGATCCACATGGTTGGGGGGCCTCACAATCATGGCAGAAGGTGAAAGGCACATCTCACATGGCAGCAGGCGAGAGAAAAGAGTTTGAGCATGATAACAGCATAGGAAAGACCTGCCCACATGATTGAATTACCTCCCACCAGGTCCCTCCCACAACACATGGGAATTGTGGGAACTACAATTCAAGATGAGATTTGGGTGGGGACAGAGCCAAACCATATCAGGGTTTAAATGGGACCCAGGTTTCTGCAGCAGTAGGGGTGGCCACAGCAGCTGGGGCCTTGAATGATCCTGGAATGCAGCATGGTAGGGGCCAGGGGACCTCCGGGGTGGGACTCCTGATGTGGGTGTTCTGTTAATCCCCGAGTCACTCCTAGAGCTCAGCCTAGAACCCACCCTCTCATCTTGTGGGTTCTCAGCCCCTGTGTAACTGTCTAGATACCTGGAGGGGTCGCTACCCCAGCTGCCCCACCCAGCAGGCTGCTGCCCCCGCCAAGGTGACCTGCTGCCCCAGGTGGGTTTTTTCATCCTTCCCCTTCATCCCCATTCTCTGTGTCCCTTGCTCTCACTGCTCCAGCCCTAGAGAAAGTTCTGATGTGATTTATGGCATCTCTACCTGGCAGGGCGGACACGTGCATGTGTGTACACCCAATATTCTCATTTATATTTATCACACTCTTCCTTTAGGTGCCATTCCATGTACCATTATTTTTTAATTTTGTAGGAGTGGCTGTTTTCATGTTTCCTTTATTCCTGAGTGTTGAGTGGATTGTTCTATGGTGACCCCGAAACTCTCTCTGTGCACACCCTGGTGACTGATGCAGGTGGGCTTAAGGACCCCGTCTCCACCCACAGGCTGGGGATGACCACCTGATGCAAGGTCTCTTATGAGAACAAGTAATTGGGGTGCCACAAATTGCATCAGACGGTTCTAAACACGCAAGAAAGGCTTTAAGACCACTGGGCTATAGGAGAGTACCAGCTCCTCTGCAGCACATGGAAGGAGTGCTGAGGGTCCACAGGGGCTGCCAGGAAGAGGGGAGAGCCTCGGAGGCTTCAGCAAGGGGCCAGCCCCCTAACCCTCCTTGGTGGAGTCAGGCTCCCGCCCTCCCTCATGGCCTGGGTGCCGGGCCCTTTCGTTCTTGATGCCTCATTTTCCAAGGCAGCTCCCAGGCCTGGAGAAGGACATTTCCTGGGCTGTGGAACTGGCAAACCACTGGAAGAAAATTTATACCTCAAAGGGGCAGAGTGAGTTTACAATTCTATGTTTTCCCAAATGAATGCTCTGGACAGGGAAGGTTGAGGCCAGAGTCAGGAAGAAATCTGTCTGGAGTGAGCAAGGCCTGAGGGAGGAAGGCTGCCTTGGCCGGGGAGCAGCCAGCAGCCGAGCTGCCAGCACAGAGACGTTCTGACCATGGTGCTTCAGGATCGCTGCTCTGGGCCCACCGGCATGTCCAGGGTTCCTGTCACCAGCCCAGGACCCGATAGCAGGCTGAAGCCCTCCCTTTCCTGGCATGCCTGGCTTGGTGGGAGGCCACACCCCAGAGGCCATGTTTGAGCCCTTCATCTGAGCTGTCCTCACTGCACAGTGGAGGCTCAGTGGCTGTGTCTAGGAGCAGGCACCTCCCCGGTGACCCTCACAAGCTGCACATAGGCACATGTGTGTCTGCAGGGCAGCTGGGCCTTCCACAGGCATGTGACCTCCACTCTGCCCAGGTACCTCCAGGGCAATGCTCTTCATCCTAATGGACCGTGTGACCTCCACTCTGCCCAGGTGCATCCAGGCAATGCTCTTCATCCTGACAGACCGTGTGACCTCCGCTCTGGCCAGGTACCTCCAAGGCAATGCTCTTCATCCTGACGGAACATGCGCCCAGCCTGCTGCTGACATGACACAAGGAAGCTTCAGTCTGGAGGCTGAGGGAGCCACGGCCGGGCTCCAGCAGCTCACAGTGGGTGGGCAGATCACTGCTGTAGCCCCTGAGAGTGGGCAGGTAAGCCTGGGACAGGCTTGGTAGTAAGACTCCACTGGACAGGCGTGGGGCAGACACTGCCTGCCTGTGTCCCCCAGTACAGGCAGAAAGTGGCCAGCGCATGGTCAGCCAGGTCTGGGCCATGGGGAGCTGAGTCCTCCTCTCCAATGATTCCCGCTGAGCTCTCCCTCCTGTGGGCTCTGAGCCTCTCTTCTCCTCACATAAGGTCATGTGTGTGTGTGTCTAACTGCACATGGGGGGCAAGGACAAAGGCATCCCTTCAGCCAGGTCATTGTCCAGGGTGCAGGCCACTGGCTGCCATTCAGTGGGGAAGGGCATCTCGGGTCTGTCCTGCCTGGGAAGAAAACTCAACCGTGGTGTTTCAAGTTTTGCTGCATCTGGGCAGTCTCAGCCCTGCAGGCTGAATTCACATTCTGCAGACTCAGCGCCCCGGGCATCTGCGTCCCTCTCACTTTTCTGCACGCTGTCTCTGCTTAGTCGGCTGGTGGGATGAACCCTGTTGATTTTTATTCTCTAAAAGGCTGGATTCATCTTCACTGGGTCAACAACTGAGAACAAAACTCCAGAGAGAAAGCGGAAGAGCTGGGAGTGCATCACCCAGGCGCCTCCAGGCTGTGACAAGTACGCCTAGCAGGGGTCCCAGTTGTCAGTCTCCAGAGGTTCAACGAACACATCTGTCCTTCAAGGAGCACAGGTCCCAGTGCCACAGTGGCCATCTGAGGCAGGTGACAGTGGCCGGGCTGTGCCCAATGGGGCTCCATATCCCCACCATGAACTTCTGCCTTTTCCTTCCCTTTTCAAATGGGCCTTACAGCACTTCTGGAGGTTAAAGGTGGATTTAGGATATCGACTGTTAGAATCCCAGTGTCCTCTACCTGATTTCTACATTTGGGCAAGGCTTTTCCATAGGGTGCCATGAGCTCAGGCCATCTGGGCACCTGCAGGCCCTGGGGTTACATGTCACAGGGGAGGAAGGAGGCCTCAGACCCCGGGCTGAAGGGCCACACCCACCCGCCTTCCTCTCTGAAGTTCTTCCCTCTCACCGTCTCCAGGGTGGAGAGGCAGCGGGTCGGGGCTAAGGTGGTGGGAGGTGACCTCCCTCTGGGATTTGAATCCAGCTCTCTCACCTGGCAGTCATGGGGCCACACCAAGTGGTTTAACTCCCAAGTCCTAGATCCCATCTGTGAAGCCAGGTGGTAAAAACTGTGGGTCACTCTTTGCAGAGGCGCCCATGGCCATCTCTAGAGCAGCAGCTGCCAGTGGGTGGCACCTGTGTTCCCAGGCACACTCCCACCTGGACACCTGCAGCCACCCTGGAGCTGCAAGTGAACAAGCTCCCTCTCCCGCCTCCTTCCAGCCCTCAGCCAACACTTCCTCGCAGGACCCCTGGGAATCGTCCCGCATCTGTCACTGTTTCCCACCAGGACCCCCCTCCAAGGCTGCCTGGGAAAAGCCACAGGATTTATGTATGTTTGATGAGACAGCTTCACCTTCCTTGCATGAATGGTCACTAATGATTTGACTTTGTCAGCCTGCAAGGCAAGAAGATTTATTCTCCACAGACTGGATAGCCCTTAGCTTTGTGCTTGTCACATAAATGGCATTTAATAAACACTCCCTGGACCCAGCACCGCTCCAGAAGGCCTGTATCGTGGTCAGGCAATGATCATTTCTTCCACAAATGAGCTCATTCTTCCCCTCTTGGGAACCACCCTTTTGCCTGCACGGAGGCATCTGACACCAGGATTCGGGGAACGTTCACTCCTTTCTCTTCTCTCAGCTGCCTGTGGAAATTCCCACCTCATACACATGACTCCCACAGAGTGGCACTCACTGATCATGGGTTTAACTTTAACAGCTTAAAAATAAGTCAAGGCTTAAGGTAAAGTAACAGGAGGCGTGGGTGTCTGAGCAATGTGGGGAACCAAGTCACAGGGCCATAGAGATGTTCACAGCTGGGACCTTCCAGGTCTCCCCAAATGCTGAGCACCTGAAGCCCTCAGTGGGGCCACAGAGTGTGTTTCAGGTGTGATGTGGGGTCATTTGTGCCAGTTTTATTCTACTTTTATTTTCATCTGGTTTTCTTTCTATAAATCACATACATCACGCATGCTACGTGCTACAGTCATCCATGTGACGTCTGTCTCACACAGCAATTTAAAAAGGACATTGTCCTACTGCTGTGCTCAAAAAATTAAGACAGAATAAACACGAGCTCAAAAATCCTTTGGAATCACTACATGATCTGATATTTAGCAAAGGCAATCCATGAATAACACACACATGATCCATATTCATACACACACAAACACGTCTGCACATATGTGTATATATACATTCATAGATGCAGGCACACATGCTTTGAAGGTCTGCACAATGTAAAATCCTAGAAATGTTCATTTCTAGCTCCTGCCAAGTGCTGAAAACTGTGTGCGCCTGAAAAATCACTTGGCTTCTGTAACCAAATTTACCAAATAAAAAAATTAAAACTGTCCAAGTGTAGAGGCACTAGAATTTTATGTCTACATTATTTTTGAACTACCAAACTCTTATGATTTTGTTGCATTTTTAACAGTGCTTGAGTCAAATATCTCAAGTAAAAAATATCTTCTAAAAAGAAAATAAATATATAAAATCATGAAATTTTTTAAAAGCATAATCTGCTGTCTCTCCCTCCCCAAAGTTGTGTTAATTTGTATGTCATGCATTGATTTCTTACAATAGTTCAAAGTCCTCTGGAAAAATGTCAGTATGTCACCGAAACACCACAAAACATGTGTGTTTTGAGAGCCTTGCCTGAAGCCAGGAGTGGAGAAAAATGGCAGATTCTTGTCCTGAGCAGACATCTGGTGTCCACAATACCAGTGAGGAAAGTGCATCTCAAAAAAAAAAAAAGGCACAGAAGAGAAGCTGCATGAACCGAAGGGTCCTCCACTTTTACCCTTTGGTAAATGACTTTTTTAAATGCTGTGGGTCCATCGGTGCATATATTTACAGGGTGTGTGTGATGTTTGCATACAGGCATGCCATGTGAAACAAGCATGTCATGGAGAGTGGGGTGTCCGTACCCACTCAAGCACTCACCAACTGAGTCACAAACAACCCAACTACACTCCCTGTGTTGTTTTAAAATGTGCAGTCGAGTTATTCTTGACTATGGCCCCCGTTGTGCTATCAAACACTAGGTCTTAATCATTCACCTGTAACCAACCCGCCTCCCCTGCCCCGCTGCCCTGCCTAGCCTCTGGCAGCCGCCCTTCCACTCCCCACAGCCATGGATTCAATTGTTCCAATGTTTAAATCTGATAAGTGAGAGGGTGCCACATTTGTCTTTCTGTGCCTGGCTTAGAAAAATCATTTTACAATACCTGGTGTGCTTGATGGTGACGACCAACAGCTTGTGAGTTGGGGCTGCTCTGGTGAGGGGTGTGATGGGGGTGGGGCTTCAGTCAGGGGGTGACGAGGCCCCAGCCATGGCCCAGCAGCCATGGGAGCTGGCGAATGCCCTGCAGGAAGTCAAGGTTGCACGTTGATGTCCTCCTCCCGGCGGCTGAAGCAACATCCTCCTCCTGGCCACTGAAGCGACATCCTCTTCCTGGCTACTGAAGCGACGTCCTCCTCCAAGCTGCTGAAATGACATCCTCCTCCAAGCTGCTGAAGTGACCTCCTCTAAGCTGCTGAAGCAGCATTCTCCTCCCAGCTGCTGAAGTGACGTCCTCCTCCAAGCTGCTGAAGTGACATCCTCTTCCAAGCTGCTGAAGTGACATCCTCCTTCAAGCTGCCGAAGTGACATCTTCCTCCCAGCTGCTGAAGCGACGTCCTCCCGGATGCTGAAGTGACGTCCTCCTCACAGCTGTGTGAAGCAACGTCCTCCTCACAGCTGCCGAAGTGACATCCTCCTCCCAGCTGCTGAAGCGACGTCCTCCTCCCAGCTGCTGAAGCGACGTCCTCCTCCCAGCTGCTGAAGCGACGTCCTCCTCCCGGATGCTGAAGTGACGTCCTCCTCACAGCTGCTGAAGTGACATCCTCCTCCTGGCTGGGTGAAGTAACATCCTCCTCGTGGCTGTGTGAAGTGACGTCCTCATGACTGCATGAATGGGTGTGTTGCAGAGACGTGTGGGTTCCCACTGTGACTAATGAGAAAAATAACAGCGATCACAATTTCCCAGCCACAAAATGGGGGAGGGGCAGCAGAGTGAGGACCTGGCGCGGAGGAGAAACAGACACACCTGAACACACACGGTGGGACGGGTAGCCCACACCTCTGCATCCTCGCATCCTCCACTGGAACACAAGGATTTTGCACGTATCATGTGAGTGTGCATGAGTGTGAATGAGGTGTGATGTGTGCAAGAGCCCAGGTGTAAGTTTGTGTGAAGTGAGTATGCTGTGTGTGAACTGGCATGAGAGTGTGGGTGTGTGTCTCTGTCCAGCTGAGAGGACTGTGAGTGGATGCCACCCTCTGTGTGGCTTTCCACGCCTGACCTCTGAGCTGGTCCTGTCCCACTGTGAGGGGAGTGAGGGGATACTGCCCCCGTGTGGCTTTCCACACCTGACCTCTGAGCTGGCCCCATCTGCCTCCCACCTGCAGGCTATGTGGGCCGCACCTGGCATCTGCCCAATGAAGCACAGGTGTTTCTCGCAAGTAGAGGCTGCCCTCCTGCCAGCTCTGCTAGCACCCGCCTATCTCAGGACCGCTCTGCTCACACCCGCCCATCTCAGGACCGCTCTGCTCACACCCGCCCATCTCAGGGACTGCAGGCCAAGTCAAAGTAAGAAAATGGACCTGGGATAGCAGGAGCCTGTCTGGCTGTGTTGATGGATTGTGGCCTTGAAATGAGCCCTTGAACATTTGTAGACTAAGAATCTTGATCCATGCCTGGCAAAATGAAAACCGTGTGAGAAAGGGTCTGTGGATTCCAAGGGCATCAGCTGGATCCAGGAATCTGGTTTGGCTGTGGTAGCTGCTTGTGTTTGGTCCACAGTGGCTCTGCTTAGGCCCAGATCCAGGCCTCTCCCAGAGAATGATCCCTGCCCGCTCTTTCCTTCACCCACCGCTCAGCTCTGACCCTGCCCTCTGTGGTCCTGTGGACATGTCCAGCGCTATGGAAACTACCACTCTCAGGGTGTGGCCTCTGCCGTGTAAATGGTTCTACTGGCCTTAAGATGTCCTTGGAATGGAGCCGTTCCCGGGGGCTGCTGGCCACAACCTCAGGCACCACAGGCCACACCTGCCACGTCCATGGCTACCCCTCAGGCCCCACCTGCCATGACCTCAGGCACTATAGGCCCCACCTGCCATGCTCACGTCTGCCCCACAGGCCCTACCTGTCATGCCCATGGCTGCCCCACAGCCCCCATCTGCTGCACCCATGGCTGCCCCACAGGCCCCACCTGCCACGCCCACGGCTGCCCTTCTTGCTCAAGGGCATTTCTTTGAACACGGCTTTCAGGTTTTCTTTACATGGAGTTTATAAATCACATAATCTTCTTGGTCATAAGAAGACAGGAAAAAGCCTCGCAGACATCATGGGAAGTTGAGGTGACCCGCCGTGTAAGGTGCTGCCTTGAGTGTGTGGATCCTCTCAGCAAGAGGTAACAGCCGCTGGACCCAGAAGACCCAGCCCAGGTTCAAAGCCCTGAGTTTCTTTTCAGTGTCTTCTGGATCTGAAGGGTGGGGTCCCATGAAAAACAGGCAGCCTCTGTGTCTCCATGGCAGGGAGAAGAGGCCCCTCTCAATTGTCCCTTCCTGCAAATGCCCCTCTCCATCCCAGAGCTGCAATAGCAGAAACTTCTGGATAGTGGAAACTTCTGGAAGGTGGATTTCCAAGGATTGTCCTTATCCTAAAACTGCATTCAAGAAAAACACACTGACATGATTGCGGGCAGAGGTGTGTAATACAAATGAAGGTATCATTTTCAAGTAACCTGAAAACTGAATTATTCATTAAAGTTTATTACATTAAATATTTTGCACCTGCACGAACTCTCATTTTGTCTCAGCTTTCACACAAAATCTTGCAAGTACCTCTTAATAATCCATTTCTACACCTTTTGAATGTGATGAGTATTACATGTATTTTACAACATTCCAAACCTTACACTCAGTGAAACCACAAGGCTCATTAGAAGGAATATAGGTTTTTAAAAAGCAGAGAATAGCTGGGTGTGGTGGCTTAAGCCTGCAATCCCAGCATTTTGGGAGTCCAAGGCGGGCATATCATGAGGTCAGAAGTTCGAGACCATCCTGGCCAACACGGCGAAACCCCATCTTTAATTAAAAAATAAATAAATAAAATAAAAAGCAGAGAATATTGAATCCGTGAATAAAAGAGAAAGGAAGTGCAATTAGATAGAAATGCTGAAAAGAATGTATTGCTCATTGACTTTTGAAAACAGCTCTATCCATTCAACGCGTGTTCATACCTGAAAACGCCGGTATTTCAGGCTCTGTCCTCAGGCCCAGCCCACTGCTGTCTGTGGGTCCCCGGGGAGTGTCCGTGCCTCCCTCCCGCAGGTGAGGCTGCCGCATAATGAATGCGTGCCTCGCTTTGTCTTTGCCTTTCAAAATCGTGTTACACATTATAATAAGTCTCATTTAAAGGAAAACTTTATGCATCAGAAAGAATAGAAAGAACACAAAATGTGTGGCCACCCATGAACTCCAGTGTGATCAACACTGCCAGACACTGGCTGGGCAAATGGGAGCCAATCATTTGACCTTTCTGCACTCGATTTTTTAACTGCAAATCGAGCTTGATAACATTGGTTTCATGAAGTTTCCTAGGGATGCTGAAGGCAAACAAGCCCAGTTAGACCAAGATGAAAGAAGAAAGAGAAAGAGAGGGAGGGAGGGCAGGGAGAGGGAAACGGCAGAGGTGCCGCCTCATCCTCCTTCCTAAACGAGCTCGGTGATTCTCGGTGGTTCTGTGGCCACTCAGTAATGGGCACTTTCTCCTCTGCAGTGACCCGGGGTGGCTTCACCATCTGTGTTTATTTCCTCCTAGCTGAGGAATGTGTTCCTTCTCAGACCTCAGGCCCTGGAGACTCTCCCTTTAATCAGCACCATGAGATCTTTGCTCCCTCCTGGGCCCAACTGATGATGATATTACCAAAGACATCCATGTAAAATGCAAAGTAAAGAAGACAAGCTTTTGAGTTAAACCTTGGAGCATTTTATTCTAAAGATCTGGAGTCCATATCACTGTAAAAGGCACGACCCACACTCAGTTTAAAATCATATGCAGGGGTTTTGGGAACGAGATAGGAAGGCACTGAGCCCCTTCAGCTGATGTCTAACCTCACAGCCTCTCCCTCCTGGATTCCCAGGCTGGTGCTTTCACTGCTACGCTCCCAGGTAGATTGTGTCAACTCAAAGTCCAACGATCTTTTTTTTTTTTTTTTTTTTTTTTTGAGACGAGTTTCGCTCTTGTTACCCAGGCTAGAGTGTAATGGCGCGATCTCGGCTCACCGCAACCTCCGTGTCCTGGGTTCAAGCAATTCTCCTGCCTCAGCCTCCCGAGTAGCTGGGACTGCAGGCGTGCGCCACCATGCCCAGCTAATTTTTGTATTTTTAGTAGAGATGGGGTTTCACCATGTTGACCAGGACGGTCTCGATCTCTTGACCTCGTGATCCACCCGTCTTGGCCTCCCAAAGTGCTGGGATTACAGTCATGAGCCACCGCGCTCAGCCGAAGTCCAACGATCTTATGAAATACTTTTCATGTTTTTTTCTTAATTTTAGGAGGGTTTTTGAAATATGTTTTTGTTTCGTGGAGGGGACACCCTCTGTCTTTGACTTGCAGGAGCCTCCTCCATCTGCATGTACTGAAGCCAGTGTCTGCCGCACAGCCTCTCAGCCACAGCGCCCATGGTCAGGTGCAGCGGCTCACTCCATCACCCCAGAGAGCTCCTCCCCTCGCCTCTCCACCCACAGCCACTTGAAACCACTGTCCGGCTCCCCACATGGCAGCGCTGCCTCCCCCAATATGTCACATGGTGGGATCCTTCACCTGTGCCCACTGAAACCAGCTTCCTTCCCTGCCCAAGTGTCCTGGGAGAGCTGCTGCATTTGGGGTACATCTTTCCATGTTGGCTGGAGCCCCCTGTGTGGAAGCGTCGCATTGGTTCACACCTTCTTCTGCCAATGGACATTTTGTTCTTGTCCAGTTATTGGTAATGAGGAATAGGCCTAAACACTCCTGTGCAGGTTGATGTGCACGTGTTTACATTTTCTCTTGGGGGGAATTCCAGGAGTGGGGTTGCTGGATGACGAGGTAAGGATGGGTTAAATTAATAAGAAACTTCCAGACCACTTTCCAGCATGTTGGGGCCCTTACCATTCCCACTGCAGCTTAGGAGGGTCCCAGTTCCTCTGTGTCATCACTAGAGCCTAGGTTGGCCATTGGTTTCTGTTTTTAGACATTCTAATGGATTTGCAGAGGGACTGCTGATCAGCGTTTCTCCAACATCTCTGTGATGCTGAGTGTCTGTCCTGGGCAATCTGCCCTCCTGATGCCTTCTCTGATGAGGTCTCCATTCAAATATTCGCCCTCTCTTTTATACTGGGGTTTTCGCTTTCTTACGGTTAAGTTTTAACAGTTCTTTATATATTCTGTGTGCCAGTATGTTGTGAAATGTGTGATTCACAAATATTTTTTTCTAGACCATAGTTTGTACTTTCATTCTCTTTAAATTCTTATATTGCTATATAGAGTTACAATTTTAAATTTATAACAAAATTTAATTGGTCAATATTTTCTTTTATGAATCATACTTTTGGTGTCAGGTCTAAGAACTTTTCACCAAACCTGAGGCTGTGCAAATTTTCCCATTTTTATCTAAAGGTTTTATAGCATCATGTTCTACGTTTAGGCCTGTGACAAACGTCGAGTAGCGTTTTGTATCAGCTGTGGCCGTATCTTCCTTCATATCTGACAATATTGTGGGCATTTCTGCTGCCTGTGCCCTGTGCTCGTCCTGTCTTCTTGGTCTGCTCTTCCTGTGAATTTCAGGGGATGTCTCAGAGCTGGCACCGTCCTGGTCCATCAGAGGTCCCGTGGGCTTGCCCACGTGGGAAAGTCAGGACTGTGATGCTGACAGGATGCCCCATGAGTCAGGGAGGTGCTGACGGGGGTTTCCATGTAGCAGAGAGAGGTGACTGGCTTTACAGATGGGAGAGACTTGGGAGGGGATGAACTTGAGAAATGCCACGGATGAGAGGCCCAGGAAGAGCAGGTCTCGGGCTGCTCCACTGTGTAAGCACCAAACTTGGATGTGTCAGTGCCACGCCAGGAGGGAACCCTCAACCACAGGCCTCTGGGTGTCCAAGGCCAAGTCTTGTTCAAGAGGTGCATTCAGCTGAGCCAGCCATGGCAGAAATACATAAGGGTGATCCCATGGTTCCTCTGGTTAAATCCTCTGCTAATACCACCCTACTCAGAGAGGGAGCCAAGTCCTCACAGCAGCCTGCAAGCCCCGCATGCCTGCCCCGGTGGCTCATGCCTGTAATCCCAGCCCTTTGGGAGGCTGAGGCAGGCAGACTACCTGAGGTCAGGAGTTTGAGATCAGCCTGGCCAGCATGGTGAAACCCTGTTTCTAGTAAAAATACAAAAATTAGCTGGACATTGTGGTATGTGCCTGTAATTCCAGGTACTTGGAAGGCTGAGGCAGGAGAATCGCTTAAACCCAGAAGGCAGAGGTTGCAGTGAGCTGAGATTGTGCCAGTGCACTCCAGCTTGGGGGACAGAGCAAGACTCCATCTCAAAAACATAATAATAGTAATAATAAAAGAAAAAGACAAAAATTTAAACAAGTAAGCAGAAACATGGCAAAAGAGTTGAACCAGCCCTTCACAGAAGAAAAAAATGTGGAGGAATGGCTGCTAAAAACATGAAGAGGGTCTCAGCCTAACAGGGTGAGATACCAGGTGACACCCACCAGACTGGCAAAAATCCCACAATCAGTGCAAGTGTTGGGGAGAATGGAGAGCCACAGGAATGCTCAGCCACCACTAAAAATGATTGTGAATTATTTTTGCTATGCTTGCTTATGAAAGGGTGTGTGTTGCGCGTTATGAGGAAAATTACATTTCTTACTGGGATGAAATTTTAAAAATTGAAAGCCACTGACCAGAAGAAACTGCACTTGTGTACAAAAGAAATGCCCAAGAACCTTCACAGTAACACAGTCCTAGGGGCCCACCGGGCCAAACACTCATCAGCAGGAAAACGAAGACATTTCCCACAGTCCCATCCACCACGAGAGATCATGCCACAATGAAAATTAATCGGGTCAGTGTGGACGGGTCTTAGGAAGAGAACGGAGGATGAAAATAGACATGGAGCAAATGCTCAGAGCCAGTGCAGCAGAGAAGCAGCCACACAGGAGACTTCTTCACATCAAAGTTAAAAACTGCAGCCGAGGCAACAGAGCAAGGCACTGTCTCAAAAACACAAGAGTGTTCAAAAACCACATGCAGTGTTGTTTAGGGATGCACACAAATGCAGGGAAAGAAACGCGCTACGAAGAAAAGTACAGGAATGATAAAGACTAAAGCAGAAAGCCACTCCCTCTGAAGGAGAAGGGAAGGGACTGGGATTCGGAGGGGCCTCCAGGGAGCATCCAAAGTTTGGTTTCTTCAGATTGTATTCCCTAAACTTGGTGGAGGTCCCGTGTGTCCAGTGTGTGAACATTCCTTATACCTGACCCATATTATACAAGTGCTTATTTCCTACGCAGTATTGAGAAGACAGGTATAAACAAGATGCATTAAAGAGCAAGATGGCAGATGAGCATCAGGAAGGAACCTCAAGCACATCCGAGATGTTCCACCCGTGGAACCTCACCATGGATACCCTTGTGCTCACAGGCCTGGCCTCCCCTCAAAACGCAGTCAGTTGTCAGAGATCAGAGGCCACACTCATCACAGCAGAGGGGCAGGACCAGCTGCAACAGGGTCCTTCTGTGACGCCCACTGCATCCCCAGCTGTGTGAAGCGACTCAGCTGCCAGGTCTCACAGAAGATCATCGTGCACTGAAACCGCGTGGGGAAAATGTAAGTTCTCCGTGTGTCCATCAGCAGCAACTCTCAGATTCACCTCTGTCCTTCACCCCTTCTCCATGAAACAATTTTATAGAGCTTTACTTGGACCTATTTTTTTTTATTTATTTTTATTTTACTAACTATTGAAAAGACATATATTGTGTGTATGTGTGATTTTGTCTCTATCAGGATAATCCTGGTTAAATTTCTACTATTATTATTACTGCCAACATCATTTAGTTTTTTTAAGCTTTTCAATTCCTGAGGATATTGATCAGGGTCTTTCTGTCTTGTGAGACAGAAAACAAATCCCAACTGTGCAGGAGGAAAGAGAAAGCATTGATATCGAGGCCTGAGACATTCCCAGGCTTAGCTTGCTTGGTGTAAAGCTACATCTACAGTTTCAGGTGCCCTCCTGGGACTCTCTCTCTCTCCTTCCCAACTTTGGCTCCATGTTTAGCTCCAAGAACCTCAGACGTAACAGCATCACTGACTCCTCCCAAGGATTCCAGCTAACCTACCCTTACTCTACAGTAGCAGCACTGGATTCTCTGGAATCTCCGACTCTAACTAAAGCAAAAACCGCTCCTCCTCCCTCAAACTAAAGTAAGAACCACTCCTGTCCTGGTACTCAACTGCACGGTCCTCTAAAGGAAGAACTGCTCCTGCCCAAGTCTGAGGCTCCGCAGCCCTCAAACTAAAATAAGCACCACTCCTGCCCAGGTCCCCAGCTGTGCAGCCCTCAAACTAAACAAAGAACCATTGCTGCCCAAGTGCCTAGCTGCCCAGCCCTCAAAATAAAGTAAGAGCCGTCCTGCCCAAGTCCCCAGCTGTGCAGCCCTCAAACTAAAGTAAGAACTACTCCTGCCCAGGTACCCAGCTGCGGCCATCAACCTAAGGTAAGAACCACAACTGCACAGAACCCAATATGCATGGACTAAAGAAAGACCACTCCTGCCCAGATCGGCAATGGTGCGGCCCTCAAAAAACAAAAAGAACTGCTACTGTCCAGGTACACAGCTGTCAGGTCCTCTAAAGTAATAACTGCTTCTGCCCAGATCCCCAGCTATGTGGTCCTCAAACTACAAAAAGAACTGCTCCCACCCAGGTCCAGAGCTGTGCGGCCCAAACAACAAAAAGAATTTCTCCTGCCCAGGTCCACAGTGGTGTGGCCCTCAAACTAACGTAAGAATGGCTCCTGCCCAGATACCAAGCTGCCCGGCCCTCAAACATCAAAAAAACCTGCTCCTGCCCAGATCCACAGCTGTGCAGGCCTGAAACACCAAAAAGAACTGCGCCTACTGAGGTCCACAGCTATGCAGCTCTCAAACAACAAAGAGAACTGCTCCTGCCCAGGTCCACAGCTGTGCAGCCCTCAAACAACAAAGAGAACTGCTCCTGCCCAGGTCCACAGCTGTGCGGCCCTCAAAAAACAAAAAGAATGGCACCTGCCCAGGTTCAAACCTGTGCGGCCCTCAAACAACAAAAAGAACTGCTCCCGCCTAGGTCCACAGCTGTGTGGCCCTCAAACAACAAAGAGAACTGCTCCCGCCTAGGTCCACAGCTGTGCAGCCCTAAAACTAACGTAAGAATGACTCCTGTCCAGATACCAAGCTGCCTGGCCCTCAAACAACAAAAAGAACTGTTCCTGCCGAGGTCCAAAGCTGTGCGGCCCTCAAAACCAAAAAGAACTGCTCCTGCCCCAGGTCCACAGCTATGCAGTCCTCAAGCAACAAAAAAGAACTGTTCCTACCAAGGTCAAAAGCTGTGCTGTCCTAAAACAACAAAAAGAAGAGCTCCTGCCCAGATCCACAGCTGTGCGGAACCAAAGTAAAGTCAGAACTGCTCCTGCCCAGGTCCACAGCTATGCGGATCTCAAAACACAAAAAGAACTGCTCCTGCCAAGGTCCACAGCTGCGTGGGCCTAAAACAACAAAAAGAGCTGCTCCTGCCCAGGTCCACAGCTATGTGGCCCTCAAAAAACAAAAAGAACAGCTCCTGCCCAGGTCCAACGTGTGCGGCCCTCAAACAACAAAAACAACTGCTCTCGCCCACGTCCACAGCTGTGCAACCCTAAAACACCAAAAAGAACTGCTCCTGCTCAGGTCCACAGCTGTGCGGCCCACAAACACCAAAAAGAATTGCTCCTGCCCAGGTCCACAGCTGTGCGACCCTCACACAACAAAAAGAGCTGCTCCTGCCCAGGTCCACAGCTGTGTGGCCCTTAAACACCAAAAAGAAATGCTCCTGCACAGGTCCACAGCTGTGCAGCCCTCAAACAACAAAAAGAACTCCTTCTGCCCAGGTCCACAGCTAGGTGGCCCTCAAAACACAAAAAGAATGGCTCCTGCCAAGGTCCACAGCTGCATGGGCCTAAAACACCAAAAAGAATTGCTCCTGCCCAGGTCCACCGCTGTGCGGCCCCCAAACAACAAAAAGAACTGTTTGGGCCAAGGTTCACAGCTCTGTGGCCCACAAACTAACGTAAGAACTGCTCCTGCCAAGATACCAAGCTGCCCAGCCTTTAAACAACAAAAAGAACTACTCCTAGGAAGGTCCACTGTTGTGTGGCCCTCAAATGACAAAAAGAACTGCTCCTGCCCAGGTCCACAACTGTGTGGCCCTTAAACAACAAAAAGTACTGCTCCTGCCCAGATACCTAGCTGCCCGGCCCTCTAACAACAAAAAAAACCCCTGCTCCTGGCAAGATCCACAGCTGTGTGGCCCCAGAGTAAAGTAAGAACTGCTCCTAACCACATACACAGCTGTGCGGCCCTCAAACAACAAAAAGAAATGCTTCTGCCCAGGTGCACAGCTGTGTGGCCGCAAAGTAACATAAGAAATGCTCCTGCCCAGGTCCACAGCTATGTGGTCATCAAACTACAAAAAGAACTGCTACTGCCCAGGTCCAGGGCTGTGTGGCCCTCAAACTAAAGTAAGAACTGCTCCTGCCCAGATCTCTGGCTGCGTGGTCCTCAAAATGCAAAAAGAACTGCTCCTGTCGAGGTCCACAACTGTGCGGCCCTCATACAAAAAAAGAGCTGCTCCTGCCCAGGGCCACAGCTGTGCAGCCCTCAAACAACAGAAAGAGCTGCTCCTGCCCAGAAACCTAGCTGCCAGGCCCTCAAACAACAACAAAAAAAACTGCTCCTGTCAAGATCCACAGCTGTGTAGCCACAAAGTAAAGTAAGAACTGCTCCTGCCCATGTCCACACCTGCGTCTCCCTCAAACTAAAAAAGAACTGCTCTGGCCCAGTTCCGCAGCTGTGCAGCCCTCAAAGAACAAAAAGAATTGCTCCTGGCCGAGCGCGGTGGCTCACGCCTGTAATCCCAGCACTTTGGGAGGCGGAGGCGGGTGGATCACGAGGTCAAGAGATCGAGACCATCCTGGTCAACATGGTGAAACCCCGTCTCTACTAAAAAAAATACAAAAAATTAGCTGAGCATGGTGGCGCGTGCCTGTAATCCCAGCTACTCAGGAGGTTGAGGCAGGAGAATTGCCTGAACCCAGGAGACGGAGGTTGTGGTGAGCCAAGATCGTGCCATTACACTCCAGCCTGGGTAATGAGCGAAACTCCGTCTCAAAAAAAAAAAAAAAAGAACTGCTCCTGCCCACGTCTACAGCTGCGTGGCCCTCAAAGGACAAAACGAACTCCTCCTGCCAGATCACTAGCGGCGTGGTCGTAGTTTGACGAGCAGTTCTTTTTGTTGTTTCAGTTCTTTAGTTTGAGGGCTGCACAGCTGCGGACTTGGGCTACGGCAGTTGTTACTTTACTGAAAAGGCTGCGCAGATGTGGACCTGGGCAGGAGCAGTTCTTACGTTGGTTTGAGGGCCACATAGCTGTGAACCTGGGAAAATGCAGTCCTTTTTGCATTTTGAGGACCACGCAGCTGGGGATCCGGGCAGGAGCAGTTCTTACTTTAGATTGAGGGCCACATAGCTGTGGACCTTGGCAGGAGCAGTTCTTTTTGTTGTTAGAGGGCTGCACAGCTGCGAATCTGGGCAGGAGCAGTTCTTTTCGTTGATTGAGGGCCACACAGTTGTGGACCTGGGCAGGAGAACTTCTTTTTACATTTTGAGGACCACGCAGCTGGGATCTGGGCAGGAACAGTTCTTACTTTAGTTTGAGGGCCACACAGTTGTGGACCTGGGCAGGAGCAGTTCTTATGTTACTTTGCGGCCACACAGTTGTGGACCTAGGCAGGAGCAAACTAGAAAAAGAACTCCTCCTGCCCAGGTCCACAGCTGCGTGCCCTCAAATGACAAAAAGAATTGCTCCTGCCCAGGGCCACAGCTGTGCGCCCCTCAAACAACAAAAAGAACTGCTCAGGCCCAATTCTACAGCTGCGTGGCCCTCAAAGGACAAAAGGAACTGCTCCTGACAGATCCCCAGCTGCATGGTCATAGTTTGACGAGCAGTTCTTTTTGTTATTTCAGTTCTTTAGTTTGAGGGCTGCATAGCTGTGGACTTGGGCTGCGGCAGTTCTTACTTTACTATCAGGGCTGCGCAGATATGGAATTGGGCAGGAGCAGTTCTTACTTTAGTTTGAGGGCCACACAGATGTGGACCTGGGCAGGAGCAGTTCATTTTGCATTTTGAGAACCATGCAGCTGGGGATCTGGCCAGGAGCAGTTCCCTCTTCAGTTTGAGGGTCACACTGCTGTGGACCTGGACAGGAGCAGTTCTTTTTGTTGTTTGAGAGCCGCACAGCAGTGGACCTGGGCAGGAGCCGTTCTTTTGTTGTTTGAGGGCCAGGCAGCTTGATATCTGTGCAGGAGCAGTTCTTACATTAGTTTGAGGGCCACACAGCTGTGGCCCTGGGCAGGAGCAGTTCTTTTTGTCATTTGAGGGCACGCAGCTGTGGACCTGGGCAGGAGCAGTTCTTTTTGTCATTTGAGGGCGGCACAGCTGTGGACCTGGGCAGGAGCAGTTCTTTTTGTCATTTGAGGGCCGCACAGCAGTGGACCTGGGTAGGAGCAGTTCTTTATGCATTTTGAGGGCCATGCAACTGGGGATCTGGGCAGGAGCAGTTCTTACTTTAGTTTCACGGCCACACAGCTGTGGACCAGGGCAGGAGCTGTTCTGATGTTACTTTGCGGCCACACAGCTGTGGACCTGGGCAGGAGCAAACTAAAAAAGAACTGCTCCTGCCAAGGTCCCCAGCTGGGTGGCCCTCAAACAACAAAAACAACTGCTCCTGCTTAGATCCGCAGCTGTGTGGCCCTCAGACTAAATTAAGAACTGCTTCTGCCCTGATCTCCCAGCTGAGCAGCCTTCAAACTAAAGTAAGAATTGCTCCTGCCCAGATCTCTGGCTGTGTGGTCCTCAAAATGCAAAAAGAGCTGCTCCTGCCCAGGTCTACAGCTGTGTGGCCCTCAAACTAAAGTAAGAACTGCACCTTCCCAGATCCCCAGCTGCACAGCCTTCAAACTAAAGTAAAAACTGCTCCTGCCCAGGTCCACAGCTGCATCTCCCTCAAACTACAAAAAGAACTGCTCCTGCCGAGGTCTACAGCTCTGTGGCCCTCAAACTAAAGTAAGAACTGCTCCTGCCCAGATCTCTGGCTGTGTGGTCCTCAAAATGCAAAAAGACCTGCTCCTGCCCAGGTCCACAGCTGCGCAGCCCTGAAAGTAAAGTAAGAACTGGGGCGGCCCAAGTCCGCAGCTGTGCGGCCCTCAATCTAAAGAACTTAAACAACAAAAAGAACTGCTCCTGCCCAGGTCCACAGCTGTGTGGCCCTCAAACTAAAGTAAGAACTGCTCTGGCCCAGATACCCAGCTGCGTGCTCCCCAAAATGCAAGAATTACTCCTGCCCAGGTCCACAACTGCGTGGCCCTCAAACAACAAAAAGAACTGTTCCTGCCCAGGTCCACAGCTGTTCGGCCCTCAAACAACAAAAAGAACTTCTCCTGCCCAGGTCCACAGCTGTGTGGCCCTCAAACAACAAAAAGAACTTCTCCTGCCCAGGTCCACAGCTGTGTGGCCCTCAAACTAATGTAAGAACTTCTCCTGCCCAGATATGAAGCTACCCTGCCGTCAAACAACAAAAAGAACTGCTCCTGGCAAGGTCCACAGCTGTGTGGCCCTCAAACGACAAAAAGAACTGCTCCTGCCCAGGTCCACAGCTGTTCGGCCTTCAAACAACAGAAAGAACTTCTGCCCAGGTCCACAGCTGCGTGGTCACCAAACAACAAAAAGAACGGCTCCTGCCCAGGTCCACAGCCGTGCAGCCCTCAAACGACAAAAAGAACTGCTCCTGCCCGGTTCCACAGCTGTGCAGCCCTCAAGCGACAAAAAGAACTTCTCCTGCCCAGGTCCACAGCTGTGCGGCCCTCAAACAACAAAAAGAACTGCTCCTGCCCGGTTCCACAGCTGTGTGGCCCTCAAACTAACGTAAGAACTGCTCCTGCCCAGATACCCAGCTGCATGGTACTCAAAATGCAAAAAGCTCTGCTCCTGCCCAGGTCCACAGCTGCGCAGCCCTGAAAGTAAAGTAAGAACTGTGGTGGCCCAAGTCCACAGCTGTGCGGCCCTCAAACAACAAAAAGAATTGCTGTTGCCCAGGGCCACAGGTGTGCAGCCCTCAAGCAACAAAAGGAACTTCTGCCCTTGTCCACAGCTGTGTGGCCCTCAAACTAACATAAGAACTGCTCCTGCCCAGATACAAAGCTACCTTGCCATCAAACAACAAAAAGAACTGCTCCTGGCAAGGTCCACAGCTATGTGCCCCCAAAGTAAAGTAAGAACTGCTCCTGCACACGTGCACAGCTGTGCAGCCCTCAAACGAAAGTAAGAACTGCTCCTGCCCAGATCCCCAGCTGCACAGCCCTCAAACTAAAGCAAGAACTGCTCCTGCCCAAGACCACACCTGTGTCTCCCTTAAACTAATAAAAGAACTGCTCCGGCCCAGGTCCACAGCTGTGCGGCCCTCAAACAACAAAAAGAACTGCTCCTGCCCAGGTCTACAGCTGCCTGGCCCTCAAAGGACAAAAAGAACTACTCCTGCAAGATCCCCAGCTGCGTGGTCGTCATACTACAAAAAGAACTGCTCCTGCCCAGGTCCACAGCTGTGTGGCCCACAAACTAAACTAAGAACTGCTTCTGCCCAGATACCCAGCTGGGTGGTATTCAAAATGCAAAAAGTTCTGCTCCTGCCCAGGTCCACAGCTGTGTCTCCCTCAAACTACAAAAAGAATTGCTCCTGCCCAGTTCCGCAGCTGTGTGGCCCTCAAACAACAAAAAGAACTGCTCCTGCCCAGGTCCACAGCTGTGTGGCCCTCAAACAACAAAAAGAACTGCTCCTGCCCAGGTCCAGAGCTGTGTTGCCCTTAAGCAACAAAAAGAACTGCTCCTGGCAAGGTCCACAGCTGTGTGGCACTCAAAATAACATAAGAACTGCTCCTTCCCAGATACCAAGCTGCCCGGCCCTCAAATGACAAGAACTGCTCCTGGCAAGGTCCACAGCTGTGTGGCCCCAAAGCAAAGTAAGAACTGCTTCTGCCCACATCCACAGCTTTGCTGTCCTCAAACTAAAGTAAGAACCACTCTTGCCCAGATCCCCAGCTGCGCAGTCCTCCAGCTAGAGTAAGAACTGCTCCTGGCCAGGTCCACACGTGCCTCTCCCTTAAACTAAAAAAAGAACTGCTCTTGCCCAGGTCCGCAGCTGTGCGGCCATCACACAACAAAAAGAACTGCTCCTGCCCAGGTCCACACCAGCATGGCCCTCAAACAAAAAGAACTGCTTCTGCCCAGGTGCACAGTTGTGCGGCTCTCAAACAACAAAAAGAACTGTTCCTTCCCAGGTCCACAGCTGCGTGGCCCTCAAACAACAAAAACAACTGCTCCTGCCCAGGTCCACAGCTGTGTGGCCCTCAAGCTAAACTAAGAATTGCTCATGCACCGGTCCACAGCTGCGTGGCCCTCAAACTACAAAAAGGACTGCTCCTACCCACATCTGCAGCTGTTTGGCCCTCAAACAACAAAAAGAATTGCTCCTGCCCAGGTCCACAGCTGTGTGGCCCTCAAACTACAAAAAGAACTACTCCTGCCCACGTGCACAGCTGTGCAGCCCTCAAAGAACAAAAAGAACTGCTTCTGCTTAGATCCACAGCTGTGCGACCCTCAAACAAAAGTAAGAACTGCTCCTGCAGTTCCTATACTCTGGCAGGTATAGGAAAGGGTCGAAGACATCATATCCCCTCCCCAGATTCTCAAGCAAAATCTATACTTTGTTCACCTCATAATCTTTACCTATTTATATATTAGTATTTGGTATATGTTATTTTGTGTGGAGAGGTGTAAACAATATATTTGAACTTAACGTTTCTAGTTATCATGTGGCCTACTGTTAAATATATCCATACTGTTTCAACTACTTTAATGCTGTGAGACAAATGAGCTATTAAAACATGAGTGAAAGTGTCTGTGACCCTGCAGCACCTGTGGGTCCCCAGCCACCGCTCCCCCCGCCCGTCCTGATGGCGCTGCTCATTGTCACTCCTTTCTCAGCACCAGGATCTCTCCCCAGAAACAAGCCTGGATCTGTAAGACAAGCTGCACTCAGCTGTCATGACAAGCAGTCAACATCAGGCAGAAGGGACACTATTTTACAACAAGCTGCGTAGACCGTGACAGGGAAGTACGGCCCATGGCAGTGCTCCCTCCTCAGCACTTGCGGCTGCTGACAGGAAGCATTTTCCTCCTTCCTTCACCTGGTGACTGACTGTCCTGAACCACGGTCTTTCCCGGGTGGCAGGTCCTGAGGAGAAGGAGGCTCCTTCCTCAGGGTTGAAGCCCCAGGGCACCAGTGAGGAATCCACTGTGGTTCCCATGCACATTCCTGGTTTGGCAGGAGCTGGGCGTCCCCTGGCAGAAGCCCTGGGGAATCTCATAAAATCAGTGTTCAGATTATCGCAGGCTGTGACTTTCGAAATTTTAACTGACATCGAGCCCACCATCCCATGCCTTGATGGAACAGATGGAGTTTTTTTTTTTTTTTTTTTTTTTTTTTTTTAACAGAGTCTTGCTCTGTTGCCCAGGCTGGAGTGCAGTGGCATGATCTCAGCTCACTGCAACCTCCACCTCCCAGGTTTAAGTGATCCTTCTGCCTCAGCCCCCTAGTAACTAGGATTACAGGCACATGCAACCACTTCCTGCTAATTTTTGTATTTTTAGTAGAGACGAGGTTTCGCCACGTTGGCCAGGCTGGTCTCAAAACTCCTGATCTCAGGTGATCCACCCACCTCGGCCTCCCAAAGTCCTGGGATTACAGGTGTGAACCGCCATGCCTGGCCAGAACGGAGATTTTAAAAACTAAAAAAGATGTCCAGTAGGCAAAAGTCAGTTGCATTTCTTCATATCAGTGATAACAAATGGAAATAATTGGAACTGGAAATATTAAAATGCCATTTAAAATAGCACCTCTAAAGTTGAATCCATTAAGTATGAGTGTAACAAAATGTATGCAAATATGCATTCAGAAAACCATGAATCACAGTTTAGAGAAACCAAAAGAAATATAAATAAGTGAAGAGATGTTCCTTAACCCCAAACCCTAACCCTTAAGCCCAATCCTTACCCTAACACTAACCCTACTCTGATTACCCTTATCTCTAAAGCTAACCTTATGGTAACCCTCAACCATAATTTCTAACTTTACTTTTACCCACTCTAATTCTAACCTTAATCTGAACCTACTCAAACCTTTACTGTAACCCTAATCCTAAACCTCACTACCCTTTCACCCTAACTCTTCACTGTAATCCTGACCTCTCAATCTAACCCTGGTTACTCACCTGATCTCTCTCTCTCTAATGTCTTACTATACAGCTCCCAACAACCAACCTGAATCTCCTACTTGAAGTCCTTATGCCATAATCTTCAATTCGTAAACTCTGAACCCTTCAACCCATATCTCTTAATTTTATAATATCCTGACACACTAACTCTGTAAATACAAACTGCAGTCTATACACAATCTCATCCTGATCTATCCTAGTCAGTGCTATGCCACTTCAAGGACTGATCTATAACCTCAAAAATATAGACTTAATAATCTTCGACAAAATAATAGCATATTAAAACGAACAGCAATTTGAAAGGATCAAACACCATGAACACGATTTTTTATCCCAGTAAATCAACGGTGGTTCCACACACTAATACCATTCATGTAACACACAGTATTGTTAGAATGAATGGAAAACATCCCATAATTTTCTCAGCTGTTGCTGAGAAATGGCTTTCAATAAAGTTGGAATTACAGCCGTATGCCACCATGCCCAGCTAAATTTGTATTTTTAGTAGAGACAGGTTTTCACCATGTTGGCCAGGCTAGTCTCCAGTTCCTGACCTCAGGTGATCTGTCTGCCTCAGCCTCTAAAAGTGCTGGGATTATTGGTGTGAGCCACTGTCCCTGGCCAAAAAATCCATTTTATACATATACACTAGCAATGAATAATCTGAAAACAAAATTATAAAAATTTCACTTTAGATAATACCAATGGCAATAATATGCTTAGGAATAAACGTAATCAAAGGGTAAGACTTAAAAAGGGGGAAATTATAAGACACTGCTTAAGGAAATTAAACAAAGCCCAAATAAATGTAAAAACATGTCATGTTCATGGATTTGAAGACCGTATTTGTTAAAGTTTGCCAAACTCCACAAAGCAATCCACACATTCAATGTTATTCCTATGAAAATCCCAAAGGCCTTGGGACAGAAATGGGAAAGCTGATCCTAATGTTTATATGGAATTTCAAGGAATCCTGAAAAGCCAAACCAATCCTGAAAAATAACTCCAAATCTGGAGGTTAGCCAGGTATGGTGGTGGGCACCTGTAACCCCAGCTACTTGGGGGGCTGAGGCAAAAGAATTGCCTGAACACAGGAGGCGGAGGTTGCAGTGAGCCGAGATCACACCGTTGCACTCCAGCCTGAATGACAGAGTAAGATACTGTCTTAAAAAAAAAAAAAAAAAACCACGGAAAATACTCAGCAAATAATTACACAAAAGGATGTTCAACATCATGTCTCATTAGGAGACTGCAAATTAAAATAGTGCTGAGATACCACTGCACACCGAGTAGAACTGTAAGACTCTAAGAAAAGCTCAACAATAACAACTGGAGGTTGAAGAACAACAGGTACTGTCATTCACTGTTAGCAGAACGCAACAATTGTACAGCCACTTTGGGAGATAGCTTGGCAGTTTTTCCCAAAGATAAACAAGGCTTACCTACAATCCGACAAATGCGCCCCTAAAATGTATATGTTTAGACAGATGCTTTGAAAAATTACTTTCAAACAAAAACTAGCATAATTAACTTGAAGTACAACAATGCAATGGAATACCATTCAGCAACAAAAAGGAATGAACTTTCAACACCTGAAAATAAATGAATGAATCTTGCATGTATGTTGCTAAGTGAAGGGTGGCAGCATGAAGATGCTATACATTATATGACTCCTTTCATGAGACATTCTGGAAAAGGCACACCTACAGAGATGATAATCAGATGAGTGACTGGGGTGGGGATTTTAAGTATTCTGGTACTTTAGTGGTGGATATCCAACACTATGTATATATTTAAACCCACAGAATTTTAAAGCACAAAGAACAAATCACAATCTACACAAATTAAATTATTTAGGTTATGGAAGTAACTAAGGACAAAATACAGAGTGCAACTAAGAATCTAATTGTATTACCAATGTATGTTGCAAATGGTGGGCCAAAGGTACTGACCTAAGTCATTTTGGAAATGAGTAGAATTCATAGACTAAAAGCAAAATGTATTATACACAAACAGTGGACTCTATTTTAGAAAGTTATTTCCCATAGGGATAATAGTTAATTTTGAAACCACTATATCCGTAAAAAGAAAAATAACCATGATTTTCCCCTATACTCTCAACACTTCACTTCTGACAGCAAATTGGGGTGGGTGATGTTTCCCATGCCAACCAATTTTCCAACTCTCTGGACAACAATTGGGTGTCCTATAATTCAATATGACATTAATTACTGAAGTTTGTACAGACCCTATAGGTTAAGGGCTTAGTAACACCAGACTGTTCCCATCCTCAGATGCCACTCAAAAGTAGTGAATCCCCAGTTTACCCAAACTTCTATGACTTGGCTAGAAACTATGCACTCCTACACCCCCTCCTCAGGTTTGATAATTGGCTATAATGGCTTGTGGAACTCAGGGAAACACTTACTTATGTTTACTAGTTAGTATGGTCTCAATGTGTGTATACCCTCCAAATTCCTATGTTGAAACATAATCCCCAAAGGGATGGTATTCAGAGGTAACTGAGGGGTAATTGGATCATGAGGGTGCTGCCCTCATGAATGAAACCAGCACCCTTATCAAATAATCTAGGAACCTTTTCCCCACAATCCTGCCATGTCAGGACATGGCTAGAAGGAACTATCTATGAAAGACGAGCCCTCACTAGACATCAAATCTGTCAGACTTGATCTGGGACTTTCCAGATTCCATATTTTAGGAATTTTTATGAAAGCTTCATCATGTAGACATGATCAACTATTAACTCAATCTCCAGTCCCTTCACACCCTCAAAGGATTGCATGTGAAGCTAAAAGTTACAAGCTTCTTATCAGGGCTTTGTCTTTCTGGTGACCATCCCCCATCCTGAAACCATCCAGGAACCCACAGAGGGTCCTTACAGAAGACATTCCTATCACTCAGTAGATTCCAAGGAATTTAGGAACTCCATGTCAGGAACCAGGGACAAAGACCAAATGTTAGAACACAAGATGTTCCTAGCACACCTATTGTTCAGGAAATTATAAACGTTTTAGGAGCTCTGTACTACGAACTGGAGACAGAGACCAAATATATTTCTCATTAAATCCCAACCTGGAATCTGGATCAAGAATGAATTCCTTGTTCCCAATGGAACAAGGGATGAAATAAATGGCAGATAGTGACAGCCAGGTTCCTCGCTGTTAGAGTGAGAAGTTACAGATAAGAAATACAGGAAGCCCAGAATGATCTCTGTGATTATGTCTCAGAATATATATATATATACACACACACATACATATGCAGGTACAAACTCAGATTTAACTTTTTATATATATATGTATGTGTGTGTGTGTGTGTATATATATATATATATGCAGATGGTTCCATGTAGAAACCTGTATAATTAAGTGGGTACATATAAGTTAGAATACACACATGTATTTGTTCGCACTGTCAGCTGTCAGGGTCATGATGCAATAACCACATTTAGTGGCCAGATGTAAGTTTTTAATACCATTCTCTAACAAAGGAAATCAGGGGTCTTTGAAAAACTGGTTGAAACTAGGACTGGGAAAGAAAATATATGAGCCAGGGTACTTTTGAAGTAACAGAAAGAAATTGTAAATAAAGAAATACATGAAATTATGTCAAAGGAGCCAGTGGAAAGAGCTCCCAATGGACACAGGCTATAAACAAAAAGCAACAAAATACTGCAGAACTGGATAACAACCAAAACATTAAAGTAACTGAGTGTCCATACTGGTATCTATTTATGATTAAATTGATACATACATGGCCTGAATAGAAATCTCTTATACAGAAGAATTCCAAATACCTGATATAGACACTCAGCCATGAAGGAGGTGGGGCTAACTCCCCACTCCTGAAGTGTGGGCTCTGCATGGTGACTTCCTCTAAAAGCATACATAAAATGTAGACATGGGAAAAAAGTAACTTCATAGTAAGAAATTTGAAAACACTACCTCAGCCAGGTGATCAAAGTTAACATTAATGGTAATAACATCTTGAGGCATGAAGTGACTAGAATAGTACCTGCAAACCAAAAATAAAATTCAAAGGCCCTCCCCTGCAACCATCTGTATAGACTCCCTCCTCTCCACCAGGGGACCTCAAAGTTAACCTGAAGACTGGTTCAGGCCTTAATGGGAAAGCAGTGGTCAGACATGCCTCATTATTCCCTCCTCCCTTTTGGAATTCAAGAAAAGCCAATCGGCATTTAGTTTCTTATCAGACCTTAAATCTGGTAAGAAACATTTACAATCTAACCTTAAATCTGCTAAGAAATATTTAAAATCTATTCTCTGTGAAGCCTGCTACCTGGAGGCTTCATCTGCATAAACTTCGGTGTCCATAACTGCTTCTCATAATCCAGACACTCCTTTCTATTGATAGTAATTCTTTCAACCAACTGCCAACAAGAAAATATTTAAATCTACATATAACCTGGAAGCCTCACCCCACCTTAACCCACTGGGTTGTCCCACCTTTCTGGACGAACCAGTATATATCTTAAATACATCTGATTAATGTTTCCTATCTCCCTAAAATGTATAGTACCAAGCTGCAACCCAACCACCTTGAACACATGTTCTCAGGGTCTCCTGAGGGCTGTGTCACAGGCCATGGTCACTCATATTTGGCTTACAATGCATCTCTTCAAATATTTTACAGATTTTGACTCTTTCTTGTGTACATACTACATATCTGATCTGCTTCCCCCAAACCTATAATCCCAGTTTAATTACGAGAAAAACACCAAGTAAGCCACAATGGAGGACATTCTACACAATACCTGACCAATCCTCCTAACGCTGTTCCAGGTCCTCAGAAGGAAAGTCTGAGAGACTGTCACAGCCAAGAAGAGCCTGACATGATGACTAAATGTCCTGTGGGATCCCAGATAGGATCCTGGGACAAAAAAAGGCAGAACTAAGGGAAACCAAAGAAAATATGAGCCTACATAGAAATATCTGGTCATTAACTGTGACAAATGATGTAAGATGTTGGCCAGGCATGGTGGGCCATGCCTGTAATCCCAGCATTTTGGGAGGGCGAGACGGGAGGATCACCTGAGGTCAAGGGTTCTAGACCAACCTGGCCAACATGGTGAGACCCCATCTCTACCAAAAATACAAAAATTAGCTGGGTGTGATGGCAGCTGCCTGTAATGCTAGCTACTCGGGAGGCTGAGGCAGGAGAGTCGTTTGAACCCAGGAGGCAGAGGTTGCAGTGAGCTGAGGTAACACCACTGCACTCCAGCCTGGGTGAACGAGACTCCATCTAAAAAAAAAAAGATGTTAATAACATATGTGATACATGTGGATATGTTAATAAGAGGGGAAACTCGGTTGGGTCTACATGGAAAATCCGCATTTTCTTCCCAATTTCTGTGTGACTCTAAAACTAATTTAAAATAAAACCTTAATTAAAAAATTATAATTTTTTTTAAATGTCTGCTTACTTATACCAGTAAGTAGTAATTGATACTAACTATTCCTACTTTTTAAAATAAGAGCATTCATGATGCTGCAAAGTAAATTATGCAAACTAATATATAATTTCAAGGAAATGCCTCTTTTACACATTTTATGTTAAAATAACACATATATGTAAACATAATTATCATATCTTTTTTCTTGTGGTATGGTTCACTCTCTAGGAAAGCTGGTCACCTTAGAATTAGGGAAAAAATTCGCATTTTGGAGACTATCTCAATTTACGGCTGGATGTTTTCAAAAGTATGACTGTGTAAAAAAAAAAAGTTCAAATAGCAAATGGATTGTGACTGGATCACTTATTCTCATGAATGCCTGTCTTTATTTTGTTTCCCAGCATCCCTTTTAGCTACAATAAAACAAAAGCAAATATTTGCCACTGGAAAAAAATATTCAAAGACAGGAAAAATGTAAGCAGAATTTGTGACCACAATCCTTCAATGTTTCATCACGATGATTTCTAATACAGAAGAGTTTAAAGGGAAGTTATTCCCCCAAAGATGCTTCGCAGAAATTGATGAAACTAGAGAAAAAAAAGTGGCAGGACATTCAATGTGACTTTAGGTGTAAATGTGTCTTGTGGGAAAAAATAATTTACCTTTTAGAGGATTGCAAAGAATTCCTGGAAGCCCATACTCTGGAATGTTTCTAAATGTAGATGTCAATATAGCTAGTAATGAATATAATGATAAAAAGGGATCTGCACTTCATTTGTGTAATAAAATACCAAAGCAGCATTTACTACTCCAAGGAAAAGAAGTTATACTGAAATAGAGTTGACCATCTCAGAATCAAAATATGTTTCCTGGACAGGCATGGTGGCTCATGCCTGTAATCCCAGAACTTTGGGAGGCCAAGGCAGATGGATCATCTGAGGTCAGGAGTTCAAGACCAGCCTGACAAACATGGAGAAACCCCGTCTTTACTAAAAATACAAAAATTAGCCAGGCGTGGTGGTGCATGCCTGTAATCGCAGCTACTTGGGAGGCTGAGGCAAGAGAATCGCTTGAACCTGGGAGGCAGAGGTTGTAGTGGGTCCAGATCGCACCATTCCTCTGCCCTATTGTATACGTAAAAATGCAGATTCACTAAGCCAGACTAAATTGTGTTATTCACTGGAAGGCTGATCAAGGATTCAAAAGAATGCAACCTTTTGTCTCTTATCTACTTCTGACCTGGAAGCATCCACTCTTCCTGCTTCTGGTTGTTCCACCTTACTGGACCAAACAACTGTACATCTCTTACACATATTGATTGGTGTCTCATGTGTCCCTAAAATGTATAAAAGCTCTACCCTGAGCACCTTGGGCACAGGTTGTCAGGACCTCCTGAGACTGTGTCATGGGCACCATCATTAACTTTAGCAAAATAGGCCTTCCAAATTGACCGAGACCTGTCTCAGATGTTTTGGGATCACAATCCACAATCACCACGGTGTGACAGTTAACTACAGCATTCAGAAGAGATGTACTATACAGGTTTGTAGCCTGGGAGCAATAGGCTACACCATATAACTTACGTGTGGAGTGGGCTACACCATCCAGGTTTTATAAGGACATTCTACGGTGTTCGCAGAAAGATGATATCTACAAGGACAAATTTCTCAGAAAATATCCACCTCATTAGAAGATGCTTGAGTGTATTTTAAATGGTCGAAGCCTAGGAGAAAAAAAAAAAAAAAAAAAGAAACTCAACACCTGTTATGGTTTAATAACAAGGCTTAACAGAGTTAACATATTTCATCTAATCTAAGATGCCAATGATTAAAAGACATTATTTTATGCATCACCACAAATAGGTTGCCAATTAAACCAACTTTCTGAATAACAATAAAAATGTGAATTTACTTCTATTAATGCCAGGAAAGTAAAATGAAAGTGAATTATGGTTTTGACATGTTAAAGCAAAAAAGGAGGAGGCTGTTAGCCTGAGGTCTTCCCTAAGCAAATGGAGACCAAACTTGGAGGCATTTAGACTTAAAAAAATTAATAAACCAACCAAAGTCAATGACAAAATGTGCAGCCGCCAGTTGACTGTATGACTAGGGACGCTGAGGGAACCATCCCCACAAAAGGCGGTCGCCCAGATGGAGCCAATGAGAAACCTCACTTAGCTGCCACCACTAAGAGCGCGAAGCCCCAAGCCCTGTTTTCTGTTCTGGTGCTTCAGGCGTGATTCATGGATCATTCCTCTCCTCAAACTTTAAATATATTTTGCCCAAATTTCTTCTAACTCCTAACCCTAATCCCTGACCTATAACCCCTAACTCTAGCCCAACCCTCACCCTAAACCCTAATCCTAACCATAGGTTAGTTTCCATGTTTGCATTGATTCATCAGTGTTGATTATTAACCCGCTGTATTGGCAAGGCCGCCTAGGCAGTGCAGATTTTATAGTACCATTTTGGTACTGAGGCCTTGCATTAGCATTCCACGAGTACCGTGGGTGCTGTTGTCATATTTCGGATGTCATATCTGCCTTGGGAATGCTCTATTTGTGTTCTGAGGCTGCGGTGTGGACCTCATACTGCAGCCCCCCGCCTTGGCTGGGAAGAACCTGGGTGCGCAGAATTCAGAGGGGCGTTTCGTGTCCAGTTTTCCACACCAAGACCTTCTTACTAGTCTCTGACCCTCAACAGCCAGGGCTGCAAACAAGAAGGATTTTACTCACAGTGGACGCGGTGTCCCCAAGGTCTGTGCTAAGAACACTGCGCTGCCTTTGCAGTGCCCTCGGGTCTGTGCTGAGGAAAATGCAAGTTCACCCTTGCAGAGGCCCCCGAGGTCTGTACTGGGGAGAACGCAACTCTGCAGACCGCCATGACAGGTGGCACGCAGGCGCTGTGACGTGAGGCACGCTGGCGTTGTGACGCCACGCACGCTGGCGTTGTGACTGCAGGCAGGCCGGTGCTGTAACGCAACTCTGCAGACCGCCATGAGGGGAGGCACGCAGGCGCTGTGCCGTGAGGCACGCTGGCGTTGTGACGCCACGCACGCTGGCGTTGTGACTGCAGGCAGGCCGGTGCTGTAACGCAACTCTCCAGACCGCCATGAGGGGAGGCACGCAGGCGCTGTGACGCAGGCACGCCGGCGGGCTTGGGCGCCCCCTGCTGGTTGCTGGGCACCGCAGGTCCCTCTTGCTCGCTGTGCTGTGCCCGCGCCCCCTGCTGGTGGCTACGGCCACTGCAGGGCCCTCTTACAGTGCGGTGACCGGCATTCCCTGCTGGCTGCCCGGCACTGCAGGGCCCTGTTGCTCAGCGTAGTGGCAGCACCGCCCCTGCTGACAACCAGGGCAATGCAGGGTCCTCCTGCTCACGGTGTGCTGCCCATGCTGCTGGGCCTTCTTGCTCACAGTGTTGTGGCAGCATGCCCCCTGCCGGCTGCTGGGGGCACTGTAGGGCCCTGTTGCTCACAGCGTGACGGCTGGCGCCCCCTACTGGCCTCCTTCAGCACCACCTAAAGCCGGAGTGCCAGTTATTCAGCATCCACAGTTCTGGAAATTTAAACTGAAATGGAGCTATTATTGGAGAGCGCTGATGTCCCAGTTCTCATCTAACTTGGAAGAAAGGTTTTCACCAAGAGGTGGTACAAAGATGGCAGATAACTTCGCTGAAAATAAATACAGTGTAAAGAGCTTATTGTAGAAAAAATAGGTAGGCCCCAAGGGAGGAGCAGACCGATCGTGCAGGAAAACAGCCCAAGGGTCCTGTGCAGGGAATTTTAATTTGGACTTCTTCACATTCCTGCCTCTGTTTCAAGTCTCCGCCTGTTTTGTCTGATAGATTTTCTCAACAAAGTAAAAAATGATGAGGTACAAATAATGTATTTAAACTTAATGTTGCAAGTTTTAATATACCTACTTTTCAATTTTCAATACTGTTTTGCCTACTTTAAGAACAGTAAGAAAAATGACTAAAACATGAATAAAAGTGTTTATGGGTGTGCACATGTTTCCTCCAGCCTCAGGCTTGGGGTGAATTGCAAGATGCCTGCCCATCCCCAGCTTTCGTCCCAGATGTCCTAATGTCGGCTCTAAGCATTTCTCTTTTCTCTATATAGAGATCTTGCCCCAGAAACAAACCCAAATCTTACCGTATGTTATGGCATGCTGTGATGATGAGCAGCCAAAGCTTCAAGCAAGGGTTGCCTTTGTAAACAAGACTCGTAGAATATGACATGTGAAAGTAAAGCCCATGGTGGAGTTTCTGTCTCAGCACATGGGGAGCAGACAGGAAGCTTTTGCCTCCCCTTCCTCACCTGGTCTGCAGTCACATCTTCCCAGGTCAGTCTTGAGGAGAACAAAATGCTGGTCTTCACTGTGGACATGCTACCAGCTGCTCCAAAGCCATGGCCTCTCCTCGGGTGGGTCCTCAGGAGAACAAAGCTCCGGGTCTAATCCTAACCCTATCCCTGTCCCTAGACTTTGACCCTGACCCTAAACCCTAATCCCTTCCTTGGTCCCCCATTCTGACCCTTACTTTGACCCTGACTTTGATCTTGACCCTGACCATGACCCCGCCTCTAACCATACTTCCAGCCCTGACTCTGACCCAGACCCTAATCCTGACCCTAACCCTATTGTTATCTTTACGATCTTATCTCTAATCTTACCACCTAGCTCTAAATAGCTGTACCCAAAAGCACTTTGAATTATATAACTTCTTTTCCTTGAATTTTCTAAGGACATCCTAAAGGAGATGTCATTATGTATTCTGCAGTCCTTCTGAGTGCTGTGGCTTCAGATAAGAAGCTCTAATACTTTGCAAGCCATGAAAAGTTTGGAGAGTAATAGTACTGACTTGTTAGGGATACATGCTGGCATTCACAATAGTCATTGGTGCTGTTCTCCAAATATTTTCAGTTTATTTTTTATGAATGCACTCTGACTGTTCCAGCCCACCTAATTAAATTTTTGCATGGCCACATGACTTTTTTTTTTTTTTTTTTTTTTTTTTGGCCAATGGAGGTGAGAAAAAAATAATGTGACTTTTTCTGGAGAAATCGCCAGGAAACAGAGTTCTATTGAGCATGCTTTTTCTCTTTTCTATAGCAATGGGGAGCTTATTGATGGTACCTCCCTCAGCCTGGATTCCTGTGTTAGGATGATATAGCACAGACCTACCTCTCACCTGACCCATAATGAGATGTAAATAAATGAGGAAGAAGATTTTTGAGACACTGAAATTTGGAGGTTGTCTGTCACAATGGTTTAGCATAGCCCCGAATGACTGATGCAGGGCTGAAGAATGAATCGGAACTGAATCTGGACAAGACATGTGAGGAGCACTCCAGGCAGAGTAAAATTCAAGTCTTGTCTCACAGATAACAGTGAGCACGACATGTTATTGGGGTGGGTGTGGGATAAATAAGGTATATCAGGTGAGAATAATGAGAAACTCAACTTCAAAAGACAGTGCTAATATGGACTGTGGAGAGATTCAAATGCGCTGCTTAGCATTTGAGAATGTAATGGTTGAGCAAGCTAAGAACCCTAAATGAACACTTGGGATAAATATTTGGGGGTGTCTAATATCCCAGTTTTTCATCCTAGAATGGGCAGAGTCCTTGACCTCATTCTAGGGAGACTTCCAAATAAGACTTGCAATTCTCCAACAACCCACATTAAGAGACTTTCCTGCACTTTTGACCTGTGGCTAACACTCCTCACCTTTCATTCTGTTCTCAATGTTTTGAGGAAGCACCTTTAACTCTCTATGACTTACAGGTTATTAAGTGGCCCTTATAATTCCCTCCAGAAGTGGAAAAAACTAATCATGATGGTGTCTGAGCTCACAGCAGCAAGCAGGCATTTGTGCTCAGCAGCCACGTGGCTCATCTGCTAGGAGCTTACTACATGCGATGTTCTACAACATTGCTTAACACAAGGGGAGAATCTCCTGACTCAGAGGGTTTAATTACTCACCTACTTCTTTTTCTGCCCTCTTGGGCTCCTAAAATTAAAAGAACCCTGGGGTGATAAAATAAGTCAAAGGGTTGCCAACAATATCACAGCAAAATAACCATTCCTAAAAAATCCCTGGCCTTAGATGACAGCCTTGACTGGGTAAGTTTGAATGTGCTGATAGTGGGCTTGGGAGAGGGAAGGTGGTTAAAACGTTCATATTAAAGATCTTCCACCCAGATTGCAAGAAAAGAGGGAGGAATGGAGATGGCAGCATGAGTCCCTACAAGAAAAGCAGATGTTTTGAGATCAGTTATATTTATTTTGACAAAAATTAGACAGAAACCAAAGTTTAGCCTGAGGCTACAATTAATTGTGCAATAAGCCAGAGGCACATATGGCGTAGACAGACTTAAACATTTCTCCCTTATATTAATACAAATACTAAAATTACAAATAAATTGATTCCAAATAAAACAAGTATCTAAAAAATTTAATGAATAAACCCTGGGGTCTACAGTAGTATTTAAAGGAGATCTCACAAACAGGTTTGGTTTTTGAAGGTTAGAACTGATGGTCTAAAGAATTCATTTTGTTCTAGAGAGAGAAAGAGAGGAATTTCTTGGGTTCCTTCAGGAATGTGTCTGACTTTGCTTCATCTTTGTATGTTTGAACTATGCATGTGGCAGAAGAAAACATGAAGATTTAAGAGATTTAAGGTGTGAAAAGTCACTGGGTTCTCTAAGAAGCCTGGGAATCTTCTGCTGGAAAAATAAGTTTGTTGAGAAAAAATGAGTTGGAGGAGGTTGTTATTGAAGTGAAGCAGAATTGATTTTACTAATCTGCTTATTACCCGTTTTGTAGTATGGAAACAAATTATTCATGCACAACGTCCTCTTACTGTTCCTGGAATGCAGTGGAAGGAGAACAGATTAGCTTTTCTCCCTCAGAATACAACCACTAGAGACAGCTTACCTCAGATGAGATATTACCTAGTTGCTTTCAAAAGACTGTGGAAAATGATGGATATAAATGTTTGCTACAAAATAAATGCATACTAGAAAAAGAAGCATCTGGGTCACAGATACATTAGAGCCAAATGTGTTCCCCTGTCACTGAGAAGAAAACAAAAATATCCAATGAAATCATTCACAGTGTGGGAGAGGGGAAGTTGAAGGATGCAAAGGCCATACACAAAAGGATTTCAGAATTTCAGTCCATAAGGAAGTGGCTTTGTGCATTGTCTGTTGCTGTGTGCAAGGTGAATTCTGGGGCAAGAAAATGTGCAGTGACAAGGGCTCCTTTGTCCATCTCACCTCTCTAGATACCAAGTTTCAGACATGTTGCATTTTAATTGAAAGGTTGAGACACACACACACACATATATATGTGCATATATATATGTGTGTGTATATATATATATACATATATATATACATATATATATACTTAAAGAACACTTGCAGTGTTTGAAGTGACAAAGCCTACTGTGACAAAAAAGCAGGGAAAGGGATTTTTTTTAAAGCAAACAACATCAACAAAACACACACACACACACACAACAAACAAACAAAAAAGAGAGGAAGAAGTCGAAACACCCTGGGCTGTGACTACTTCCAGGAAGGGGCTACCAGAGGCAGCTGGAAATTGCATTTGCTTTGCCCCGTGGGTTTCCGGCCTGCTTCCTTTCTAAAGCATATTACTTTGCTTTTGGTTCATAGAGTTATCCCCTTCTGTTTTCTGGAACAGCTATGTATTTTCTTTATCTGTCATCGCTCCATTTACCTGCTTATCATCTATCTATCTATTTACTATCTTTTCCACCTTAGGTCGAGCAGAATAGAATTCCAGTGTATGTTCAGTCTACCATTTAAAACAAGAGCTCTTGTAGGCATTCTCCATCACATCACAAACCTGAGCTTTCTAAAACAGGATGTGGCAAACTACCATGCATGGGCCATGTCTGGTGCAGTCTGCTTTTGTAAGCAGTGTTGCACTGGGACACAGCCACATACACGTGCTGTATAACAACTCTGGCTGCTTTCATGGTACAATGGAAGAGCTGAGTATTTGAGAGAGAGACCATATGGCTTGGAAAACTTAAAATATTTAACATTTAGCCCTTTGCAGAAAATATTTGCTGACTCTTGTTTTAAATGATCTTTGTTTAGAATGCTACCTGTAGCCCTCTGGATAGAATCACAACTCTTTACCCCAATAGACATAGCTTTAGCCCTGCTTCTATATCCAGCCTCATCTATTTCCTCTCCTGCTTCTATATCCAGCCTCATCTATGTCCTCCTTAACTATTTATCAAAATATTACTTTGGAGAATACTGGTTCACATAGTTCATTTTCAAGTTTTCTTAAACCTTCTGGCCATGCTGATGGATTGTCAGCTTTCCAGATGTGCAAGATTTAGGTGTGACCAAATCTCTCTTCCTTTCCCAAGGGGAAGGGAACTTCCCTTGAGAACTCTTGAGAGTTCTGTCCCATCTCTCTTGACAAATCCCTTCTTCATTCTTCATGATGCAACTCCTTTGCTCCTTCCTTAAGAATGTCTATCTGGCTCTATTTTGGGTGACATGCTCCTTCTACATCTCCCAGAGCCATCCTGTGTCTGTCAGCTACTGCTTTTCTTTGCATCTCTGTTTTATGTGTCACCAAATCTGCAGAAGCTTGCATGAGTCATTGCATGCAGGTGCAGCTGCACATGACAATTTCAGATTCCACCAGCATTGCCCCCACTAACCACGAGGCTTAGACATTTGTTCAGTATGCTGGGGGTTGTGGGGTGGTATCAGTAACCAGCTGGTGAGCATCCTCTCTTACATCAGACACCAAATCTGTAGATCTATGCCATTCATAAGTATTTGGAGTTTAAAATTAGCATAAAAAATTTCCTTAAAATAAGAACAAATGGCTTGAGTAGGCTTTTGGAATATATGATGTCTCTGCTGGTTTATTTCTGTGTTCAGTATTCAGACATGAATCTAAACACAAGCCTGCTCTTAGTAGCTGCGCGACCCTGGGGAAGTCACTCGATCTCCCTCAGCTAAATTTTGTTGTGTGAGTAATGAGAAGAGAGTTGTGATTTGTATTTAGTGAAGAATAACAAACAAAAAGCATTTGGCTTTCTGGAACCTGGTATGCAGTAGATCCTCATGAAATACTAGCTCTGTTGACAAAACTAGAATGAAAGGAGCTTTCAAAGTCAATTACAACCTCATGCAGTGAAGGACGTAGATGAGAAGCTGCTGCTGCAGCCTGAGCTCCTGGAGGCCCGTTTTGTCCGTGATTTAGGAATGCACTACCTTTCTATGAGGAGACACTGCCCACAGAAACCAAGGCCATTCTTTGAAGAAAAACATGTTTTAATAGCCTTTACATTATGGAATATTATAATTGATCATTATTAATAATGTAAAATTATTTGCATTATTATGTTATGGCTTCTGTACAGACCTTTACACCTAGATGTTCTGAAGTTGGTGGTCTGGGAGTGGCATCGAGTAGTGACTGACACACTCTGATCTGGGTTAGAACAGCACATGCCCCTGCAGTTTGCTGAATTTAGGTGCATTGCCACCTTTTTTCAGGAGTGTGTTTTCCTATCTTCTAGACTTTTGCCCACTTAAGCAACGGTTTGGCTGTAAACAGAATTGCAGTATTTATCAAAATATTACTTTGGAGAATACTGGTTCACATAGTTCATTTTCAAGTTTTCTTAAACTACCGGGTCCACAGCTAATGCCAGTGGCTCCAAAGATGAGAAGGTAAAAATGTCTTTTACCTTCTCAGAAAACAAAAATAACAACCACATTTTAAACTTTACTGTCTCATGCTATTCACTGGAAAATTAAAAGTGAACACACTTCTCTTCCGGCCCAATCACAGCTAATAAATAACCAAGATCTCCTGCAGGTGTCTTTGCCTTGGATTTGTGAGCCTGGAGTTGCTGGCTGGCACTGGACAGCAGGCAGACGAGCTGGTCCCATTTCTCTATGCTTTCCCCATTCTGTGGGGGAACAGACACATTGAAAAACCTGGGTCCTGGCCTCGCACTGGCTGAGAAGCTATTTGATGCCAGGCTCATAGTGGACTTCTGAGTTGAAAAGAGAGTATGGATCATCCAACCCCACTTACTCTTTTTACAGAGAATGAAAATGGGGCTCTATGCCAGACGTGAGAGTACACATTCCAAGGCTATGCAAGGTCACCACACTTGTATCCACCCAGCACACACTTAATGAGTGCCGAGTGTCTCCAGCATGAGAGGGGCTCTAGTTCCCGGGGTCCCACCCTCCACAGAGGACAGCAGCATCTCGAGGGACAGAGGTGCAAAGAGCAATATGGGGGCCCTTTTACTGGAGAGGTGTCTATGGAGGGTCCTTAGAGAAAGTGACACCTGAGCTCTTCTCTGAAGAGTGAAGCTGAATTACTTGAAGCTTAGGGCGAAGGGGTGTCCAGGGAAGTGGAGCTTGTGAGCCAAAAGCCTGAGCATAATGACTTGTCCAGAGAAGTGTAACAAGTTTCATGTTGTTTTTATGACACATTTGGACAGGAGTCACCAAAGGAAGGAGCAGGATCCTGGAGCCAGGGCTTTGGATTTCACCCACTGGTGATGGGAATGTTCACTGGGAATTTTGCTGGCAAAACATGAAAGTGTTTCCTCTTAGCTTCAATTCTCTCTGTCTCTTTCTGTCCCTCCCTCTCCCTTATCTTTAATTTTTGTATTATCATAAGAAAACACAGCTGCCTCAGATGTGGGGATTAGCAGACTGCCTCTTTCTGGATGACTTCAGGGGAGCACTTTGGCCTCTGTGAGCTTATTTACAATAATTCACGAATCTTGCAAAAATAAAAAAGTCATGGTAGCAGGGGTTAAAAATCTCCTAGTATTTCTTCTGATACTTTGAATTATGATTTGTATGTTTAATCTTCATCTTCTGAAAAGTCACCAGTTGCACACTGAGGACCATAAAGGGCCTCTGTTTCTGTGGTTTGTGGCTTCGAGTGTCAGTGGTTTTGCAGCAACAGCATGTGGGTTTTAGGCTGATGATGCTGAACAGTGGACAATTCTCTTCACCTGCCTGGCCCCACTGCCTGCCCTTCCATACAGCGTGGGTCACAGCTGAGCTCTCCAGAGACCTCACAGGGTCTCGGCTTCTGGACTGTCAGGTGTCATCTAGGTGAAGGCTTGGTCTCAGAGCCTTGTGGCTTTCTCCAGGAAGGTTGGTTTTTTGACCTAATCCCGGTATTTGTGTGACACGCATGTGAATGTGCTCCCTGTGGCAGCGCTGAGGAAGGACTCAGTCATCACAGATCCCGAAAGGCAAATGCAGTGTGCGTTTCTCCATCGCCAGTCTTGCATTATTCTTACCCAACAGCCCACTTGAAAAAGAAAAAAAACCCTCCTGTTAGAATTAAACGCCCTCTGGAGATCATGGGTACTTCTTAAGTCTCATTTTTTTTTATACTCACATTTGCTCCCAGTGCCTGCCAGGATCCACCGGGGGGCAGAGCCGCCGGGCGTTTGCGTGGCGCTGGCTGAGCCGGAATGAAAACAGGCCGCGCCCTCCCGAGCCACCCCAGCGCCGGCCACGGCAGCGAGTGAGAAAACCTCGGGTTCTGAGCCGTCTACGCGGTGCTCGCACGCAGCAGGCATCCGCGTTCTCTCGGTTAAAGAGACAGAAACAACGTGTCTCCACCACTTTTTGAATTTACCAGGTTATCTAATTTTTTAACTTAATTGAATGAATAAACTCCCTATGTGTCTTGACACATGCGTGGAAAATTCACAAGTATTTCAAACCAAAATAGAGTATTTCTCCAAAAGATCATTTTTTTGACACGTGAATTTCACTTTTTTCCTGTCTTTTAGTGATTTTAATGTAATGAAATTGACTTTTCATACCTCTAAAAGACTTTTTTAAGAGCATGTTATTTCTCCATTTTGAAAAAAAATGGCGACCTATCTCCTACTGCACATAGAAGTTAATGGCTGAGGGTAATAACGGAAGACTTAAAAACGAGCTTTACCCCGCGATCCTCTGCCCACGGCCGCGGTGAATGACACGCCCTGCCGCGGGTTCGCGCGCCACGCGGGGAGCAGCAGCCGCGCAGGCCACGCGCTCCCACTCCTGGAAAAACGGCCCGTGAGAAAGAGCTCCGTCAGGCTCACGCGGAACGTGGGAAACGCTCAGCGCCACGGAGCCCCGGCGTCCAGGTTCTCTCAGCGCGCGGCTCCGGCCTCAGGTTCCTGTGGGGACAGACCCCGAGGGGCTTCCGGTTGGGGCGGCCGCCGGAAGGGACGACGTCACCCAGACGCTCGCGCTGCGCCCACGCGGCCGAGGCCGGGGACTCGGGCTCCCACCCGCGTCCCGTGGGGAGCTGCGGAGGCTCGCCCCGGCTGCGTGGCCTCTGCCGCGTCCCGTCAGGAGTCTCCTCAGCTTACCTTGGCTTTTCCTTTTTTATGCTCTCTGGCGTTTTCCTCTCCAGCGGGGGCTGCGTCTCACCTCAGAAGAAAACGTTTTCCAGCCAGGGCGTCTCGTCGCTGGTCCGCGGACGGTCTCGGCTCTCCGGGGTGAGGTCCAGCCAGGGCGTCTCGTC
>NW_022436951.1:42180118-42185509 GCF_009761245.1 Sapajus apella | reverse complement strand
GCTGGTCCGCGGACGGTCTCCGCTCTCCGGGGTGAGGTCCAGCCAGGTAACTGCAGCCGGAGCCTCTCTGAGCGCGGCGGGATCTGCCCTGTGCCCCCATCCTCGTGCTGACAGTGGAAATCCACCAAGGCCCCGTGCAGAGTCCTGCACCTCAGACTGCGAAATGGCAAAAGCCGAATTTAAAATGGGTGGTTATATTCACTCCATGAGGCAAAGAAAATTCTGAGGCAGACACTTGGTAAGCAAGCAATTACGTGTAACTTGTTAGAACACTCGGGAGTTTTTTAATGGTCTCACTGATTATTTTCTGTTTAACAGACTGGCCAAGAGCCAGAGAGAAAGCTGGCTGGGAACTGAGAGGCATCAGGCGACCTCAGCCCCAACATTTCCATGTAAACGATGATACAAGATAAGCTGGTGGCAGGAGTCCCTGGAAATTCTCACAATCTCAGCTTCTAACTTCCATAAAGTATTATGTCATTTATGATCTCTTTAACAAATCATTTTTTTTCTAATTATAAAAGTGTATATTCTCCTTGGAGGGTGTTTGGTAAATATAAAATGAGTTATAAATGAAAGAAAAATTATTCATAATTTTATCATTCAAATTTTGATAATTATATTCCTGCATTTTTAACTAAACGTAGGAATTTTAGATTATGCTGTACGTAAAATGTAGTATATATTCTTTCATCTAGTACTAGATTATAAATGTTTTACATGGAACAAACTATATATGTATATAAATCAGCTATTTCAACACCTGGATGCTTGATTTAACCCTCCTTATACTGTTAGCCATTTAACTGATTTCTACTTTATCCTATGAATAACTATATATAGCTCATTAGATCACTCATAATCTTGTTGAGCATTTATTTATAATCTACTTGCATATTACCTGAGTGGTTTCTTTTTATATGTTTATATGCTTATTCCAAATATAGTGCTAAGATTAGCGCTAGAGACAGGAAAATATTCACGGGTTTTGAAACTAGAAGGAGCCAAACACAAGTCCACCATCCAGCTCTGCACACACTCACCCAGCCTTAGTTTTCTACACAGAAAGAGAAGGCAATGTTGTGTGCCTTGCGGCATCACTGTGAAGTTAAAGGAGACACCGATTGCACACGCAGCGGTGCACAGACAGTGGGGGCTGGGCCCTACCAGCTCTAAGGACAATCACCATCAGACGCCCCACAATCCTATTCTCCGGGTGCTCGTATGCCACAGGCCATGTGAGTGACAGTGAACACATTTTTGTTGATTATAAATTATTCCCATACTGTTTTGTTTTACATGTCCACAAATCTGTTTTTTAAAAAAGGAGCAATTACGAAATTAAAAGTTAAAGGGGGATGTTTTCACTATCTCTGAAATTTAACCCCCCAAATCCAGATCATAAAGCGAGGAAATGTCTTACGACCCAGCACTTGCCATCAATACTTTTTGGATGTTAGTGGGCAGGGGAGGGTAGTGAAAGTGATGGAATCAGAGCTCCGATGGGTGCGCACTGTCGCCCCCTGCAAATCCATTTCTTGTCCAGCCTTCCCTCCTCACTGGGGCTGCTCTATCCTTTTCAGCACATTTGAACTGCTCCCCTGTGGGCCTTTCCCACTGGCTTTACTTCCTAGTCTGAATTCCATGGGACCTGCAGTTAGGAGAGGGGAGTCACTGTGGGACTGTAGAAAATTCACCTCATGGATATGCCTGCCTCCTGCCTCTGCAGTGAGCGGTCTCTGGGTCCCTGGGTGTTCAGTTTCTTTCCACCCATGTGTTACTGACTGTTCAGATGGCAAATGGCCTGTGACCTTTATGGTAATTCAGGGAAAAAAATAAAAAGCTGCGTTTTTTAAAAACTTTTATTTTAGGTTTGGGGGTACATGGGAGGGTTTGCTACACAGGTAAACATGAGTCACAGGGGTTTGTTGTACATATTATTTCATCATCCAGGTATTAAGCCCAGTACCCAATAGTCATCTTTTCTGCTCCTCTCCCTCCTCCCACCCTCCCGCCTCAAGTAGCCCCCAGTGTCTGTTGTTTCCTTCGTGTTCACAAGTTCTTATCACTTAGCTCCCACTTATAAGTGAGATTGTGCAGTATTTGGTTTTCTGCTACAGCGTTGGTTTGCTAAGGATAATACCCTTCAGCTTCATCCATATTAATTCAAAAGACATAATCTCGTTCTTTTTATGGCTGCATAGTATTCCATGGTATATATATATATATATATATACCGCATTTTCTATATCCAATATGTGATTGATGGGAGTTTGGGCTGATTCTGTGTCTTTGCTGTTGCAATTAGTGCTGCAATGGACATTTGCATGCATGTATCTTCATGGTAGAAGGATTTATATTTGTCTGCGTATAGACCCAGTAATGGGATTGCTAGGTCAAATGGTAGTTCTGATTTTAGCTCTGAGGAATCACCATACTGCTTTCCACCACGGTTGAACTAACACTCCCACCAACAGTGTACGAGTGCTCACTTTTCTCTGCAACCTTGCCAGCATCTGTTCGTTTTGGACTTTTTAATCACAGCCATTCTGATTGGTGTGAGATGGTGTCTCGCTGTGGTTTTGATTAGTATTTCTCTAGTGGTCAGTGATACAGAGCATTTTTTCATATGCTTGTTTGCCACGTTTGTCTTCTTCTAAGAAGTGTCTCTTCATGTCCTGGGACCACTTTTTAATGGGGTTCTTTTCCTCTTGTAAATTTAAGTTCCTTATAGGTGCAGGATATTAGACCTTTGTCAGATGCATAGTTTGCACATATTTTCTCCCATTCTGTAAGCTGCCCATTTACTTTGTTGATAGTTTCTTTTGCTGTGCAGAAGCTCTTTAGTTTAATTAGATATCACTTCTCAATTTTTGATTTCATTCTCATTGCTTTTGGTGTCTTTGTCATGAAATCTTTGCCTGCTCATAGCCAAGATGGTATTGCCTAGGTTGCCTTCCAGGGTTTTTATGTTTTTGGGTTTTACACTTAAGTCCTGAGTTGATTTTTGTGTGTGGTGTAAGAAAGAGGTCCTGCCTCAATCTTCAGCACATGGCTAGCCAGTTATCCCAGCACCATTTATTCCATATGGAGTCTTTTCCCCATTGCTTGTTTTTGTCATAAGAGCTGTTTCTAAGTCTTCGCCCATGTACCTTTAACTTTTGACCACATCTTTCCCACAATCAACAGGCTCCAGGAAATGGGACAGGATTCTGGGAAATAAAGAGTTCGCCCTGAGACAATGCAGGGGAACACAGGCAAGCTGCTACATAATCAGTAACCAAAATGTGTCTTTCCTTAAATATTAAACAATGACAGACTGAGGATGTGAGCATGTTACCATCACAGATTGGAAGAGCTAACTATGGCTTAAATAGTAGAGCCTCAGATTTTAGAACTGGAAGAGCTGTGGGTTTTAATCCATGCTGGGAGAAGCTCAAGGTTACTCTGGAGAAACATGTAGTTTGGGGAGGCTGGACACTGAGGGGTGGGCTCTTATTTCCCAGCTCTTTCAATTAGTCTGATCTATTTTATAAATCAGGTACTAGAAAATGATTCAAACAACTCAACCCAATTCCCTATTACATGGTCAAAGCCACCAGCCCTCAGCCTTCTTGCTGCTGCAGCTGTGGGCTCCCACTGTCCGCCTGCTCTCCTGCTCAGGTTGGGGCGGCCAATGCCCTTCTCTTACTGTGGAGAGAGGTTAGGGAGGGACCATTTTTTGATTATTTGAGGGTGTGGTTCAGTTGTCAACAGTGTAAGTTTTAGAATTTGTGTTATTGTGATGGTGATGACCGGCTGCAAAATATTTCCCATTTGCCTTGCAATAGCAAAAGCATGTATTTTATGCAATTGAAGGTTTTGGATCCTACTTATTTACTTTACTTTATTAAGAATAGTGACATCTGACCAGAGAAGGGTTCTAATTTTGCATCAGAGTCAAAAGTGAAAATGAAAGGAACTGACCCATGAAGGAACAGGTGTGAGCTGTTTACTTCATTCCTGCCCGTCCTGGTTGACGTTCAGCTCTGGCCCTGCATGCCACTTTCAAATTTAATGGGTGCCTCACCTAGGAAAGGCCCTCCCCACGCTGGCTCCCTCTGCTCACCCAACTGTACTTGCTTCTCTTAATCCCCTGTGAACACCGTTTTCTAGGTTGGGTGTGTTTTCTGTAATAAAAAGGTATTGTTGCACACTTATTGAGGACTTTATAAATGCCATGCTAAGCATTTCATAGTCATGAGCTCATTGTACAAAATATACTTTATAACACTCCTATGAATTTATATTCCCTGTGAATTGGCCTGAGGAAGTGGCATGCTGGAGAGATTAATTAAATGACAGCACAGTTAATTACTGAGGGGATTTGGGTTTGGACGTGGATCTGCGATTCAAACACTCGTGTCTATAACCACAAGTGTTGCCATATCACTTGCATCAGGATTTTAAAATCCCTACTGGCAGGCCTGGGAAGATGCATTGTAACCAGATGAGAGGTAATCACCACATTTACAGAGTCATGAGAATCTTGCCTGATTGCCCTGGCCAGAACTTCCAATACCATGTTGAATAGGAGTGGTGAGAGAGGGCATCCTTGTCTCGTACCATTTGGCCACCTTGCCAGCAAAGCCGGGTGAGCGTTTGCTTTCACCTCTCTGGAAGCTTTTCAGATCTTTAGCTCTGATGTTGTCAAATTTCACAACAATGTGCTTTAGTGTAGAAGAACTTTGAAATTCATTTTGAGGGAAACTCAATAGATCTTTTAAATCTGAAAATTCATAAACTTTGTGGCAAATGTTCTTGATTTTTAAGTTGAGATATCCTTTACATACTACATTTTACTCATTTAAAGTGTACAATTTGGCACTTTCTGGAAGTAGCGCAGACTTCACCATTATTTAATTCTGAAACATTTTCAGCACCCCAGAAAGAAACACGGTATTTCTCATTTTTCCCTCCTCCAACCACTGGCCAACATTCCTTTTTGAGGCTGCATAGTATTCCATTGTGTGGATATACTTCATATTGTTTATCTGCTCATCAGTTGGTGGACGTTTAAGTTGTTTCCATTTTTGGCTATTACGGATAATGCTGCTATGGAAATCTGCATACAAGTTTTTGTGTGGACATATGTTTTTAATTATCTTCAGTATGAAGACTTCAGTAGAACTGATGGGGAAAAGAGTATTCCATGTCTTACTTTTTCAGGAACTGCCAGACTGTTTTCCAAAGCAGCTGTATGGTTTAAATCCCATTGATTCTTTTTCTGACATTTTTATTCCTTCGACTTTTCTTTTTTTGTGAAATTCTATTTAACTCTGCAAATGAATCAGGAAAATCAACACAGCTTCTTTTTTTTTTTTTTTTTTTTTTTTTTTTTTTTTTTTTTTT
>NW_022436951.1:42151988-42180018 GCF_009761245.1 Sapajus apella | reverse complement strand
TTTTTTTTTTTTTTTTTTTTTTTTTTTTTTTTGAGACGGAGTTTTGCTCTTGTTACCCAGGCTGGAGTGCAATGGCACGATCTCGGTTCACCGCAACCTCCGCCTCCTGGGTTCAAGCAATTCTCCTGCCTCAGCCTCCTGAGTAGCTGGGATTACAGGCACACACCACCATGCCCAGCTAATTTTTTGTAGCTTTAGTAGAGACGGGGTTTCACCATGTTGACCAGGATGGTCTCGATCTCTTGACCTTGTGATCCACCCGCCTCGGCCTCCCAAAGTGCTGGGATTACAGGCTTGAGCCACCGCGCCCGGCTAACACAGCTTCTTAAACAAATAAATTACAAGAAAATGATATATAGGAGATATAGGGGAAATGCGTAAATTACATAGACTTAAAAACACATCAGCTATTCACAATATATGAATTTTATTTGGGTATATAAATGGAACAGGAGTGACCATGTGTTTCTGCTTGTTCTGAAGGGTTGTAGATATACAGGGGTTTGTTATATTCATTGTTTACATATATGTTTAAAATTCTCCATGTAAGGTTTTAAAAATTTCCTTGGAAGCCTCATGTTTTAAAATGTACTCAGAATTTGTTTTCATCAGCGATATTAAGGCCCGCAGACATGGAAGTGACTGCCCCATGGAAATACATTCATACTCACAGACCCCTAGAAATAAGAGGCACAGGGAAGCCTGGGTAGAAGCAGAAGGAGAGAGGGGAAGGCATGGGCAGGAGCCTCAGCTGTGGTCTCTGTGGGAGAGCAAGGCCCAGAAGAGCAGGCAGGGTTAGGCTGGCCAGTGTGAATAACTTCAGCAGGCTCTGGGGCATAGGGGCCATCTCTAGTTGCCTAGTACCTGGACCTGGGGTGATTAGGGAAGGGTGGTGTTGTCTCCTTCAGTGTCAGAGCCAGATAAAGTAGGTGGTTAGGAGTATGGGTTCTGGATTGGTAGTTTAACTGGCTGGCCCTGGAAAAGGCAATCTTTTCCCAGTAAACCCCAGATGTTACAGCATCAAGAAAACAGAAAAGAAAATATACTTAATGCGTCTGTATGCACAGATGGAGTGTTCCTTTGCTTCCCCAAAGGAAGAGTGCACAGGAGCCTGGCACTCCTGGACCTGAGAAAACCCTGAAAGTGTTGGTATCTGCAGATCCCCTCCAAAAAGAGGTCGCCAATCTCTTGTCTAAGACTGCAAGACTAACCCCAGCATTCTGGGCGCCAAAGGGAGAATGAGTCTGCAGATCTCCCTGCTCAGTAAATTGGCTTTCATTAAATATCCTCTTTCCATGAGCAGCATTACCCGGTGTCCCGGGGCTAGGAAAAGTTCTGTTTCGATGTCTGAAGAAAATAACTGTTTCTTTTTCTGACGTCAGGGAGGAATACTTGATGGCCAGTGTGGAATGCGGAGGTCTTGGGATCACACTCTTCCCAATATGCTTTGAACCAGCCCTTCTGTGTCTGCCTCAAAATCTCCTCTGCCTACATAGACACTTGGGAACCCAAACTAAAGCCTGTCTAGGTATCTGTGATGTGGCTCAGGCTAGGCATCTCTTGGGGTTAAACATTTCCCATCTAAGTCAGTACCATGTAACCCTAACCCTAAGCCCTATCCCTAACCCCAAACCCTAACCAACCCCTAAACCCTAACACTTGACTTCAACCCTAACCACAAACTCAATCCCAACCCCAACATAAACCCTAAGCACAACACTAACTCCAACCCCAACCATAATCTCTAACCACCAGCCCCTAACTCTAACCCTAACCACTAAACCTAACCCTAAACCTGATCCTAACCCTAACCCCGAACCACTAACCCATAACTCTAACAGTAACCACTAAATCTAACCCTACCCCCTAACCCTAACATCAACCCAATCCCACCCAAAACCCAAACCCCTAACCCCTAAACCATAACCCTAATTCTAAACCTAAACCCTAACCCCTAACAATAACCCTAACCCTAAACCCTTATCCTGATGCCTAACCCAACCCTAACCCCTAACCTTAACCCCTAACCCAAACCCCTAACCTTTAATCCCTTACCCCTAGCCCTAACCCTAACCCCAACCCCAACCCTAACCCTAACCGCAGCCCCTAACCTTTAATCCCTTACCCCTAGCCCTAACCCTAACCCCAACCCCAACCCTAAGCCTAACCGCAGCCCCTACCTCCAACCTTAGCCCCTTAACTATAACCCTTTAATCCTAACCCTAACCCCAGGTTCTACCCCCAACTTCAACCCCTTAGCCCTAACCCTAACTTTAATGCTAACCCCAATTCCTAATTTGCCCACGTGGTCACTTCCCGATTCACTCCAGTGCCCCGTCTCGCCTCTACCCACGCTATCCGTCCACTCCGGTGCCAGGCCGTGCCCCACCCACTTCAGTGCCCTCACCCTCGCCGGCTCCTGGACTGCCTCTGCTGTCTGCGCGCTGAGACCGCTGCAGTCACCGCGTGCCTGGAACTCCTCCGAGTCCCGCTGCGCACTGGGCCGGGGCTGCTGACACAAAGACTTCAGCCAGGCGGCCCAAGGCTCCCGGGGCGAGAGAGGGGCAGTGGCAGCGCCGTGGGACACAACTCCCCGTGTGGCGGGCCGGGGTCTCCCTGGGAGGCTCGGAGGGGCGGCCTGAGAGGGGCATCTCCCTGCTGAGCCCTCATTGTTTCTTTTGGGGCTCCGCTGTAAGCATCCCAATTATCTTACATCCCCCACCCCCTTTTCCTCAAAGTCTGTTTTTTGTCCTTCATTCATTTTCATCATCTGTTTTCAAATTGGCTCTTAAGCCACGCGTAATATGTGTTAATGTTAAGTCATCATTTCCATCTACTCAGAGGCAACGTTTTATCACGTGTTGTTCTGACTTCCATTTTCCTTGCATATTGGGATGCTTTTTCTTTATCTTTCTTTCCTGGGCTGGTTCCATGTTCAACTCTTCCCACGTATGAGTGAGGGGTTCATTCTCGCTTGTCTAAATCGTCCATCTTTAGGAGTGGGTGGTGCTGAGCGTGCTCCAGGTGTGCGCCCTGTCCCTGCGAGGGGTGGGAGCGCCCATTGCACCCACGACCCCTGCGCGTCTGTCCTGCCGGCTCTCCGCAGACACCTGGAACCCACGCTGTTTCCCCCCTTCGCCTCCTCACAAGCCCAGGCTCCGGAGCAGGTCCCGGCTGCATCTCCCACGCCCCGGGTGTAGCCCCACGGTGTAGGCAACCCTTCCTTCCGCTGCGGCTGAGTTTCACTGTTACCGTTCAAGTTGTCCCTGGGTGGATTGTGAAAGGAGGAGGGAAAAACGACCGCTCTACTCCGTGGCGGGTCACTGGCCACCTGTCGCATTTTATTTTATGTTGCCTTTTTCGGTTTTGAAACTAACCAATCCTTTTCGGAAATAAGAGAAAGTATAAAACCAAAAACGTTTTTTCAGTTTCTTTCTGTTCGTTTTGGACCCACTTGTGAGGGCAAAGAGTTTGGAAAATTTGAGTGTGTTTGCTTCTTCGATGTATTTTGCTAACAAAAATAAATTAAAAAAAAAACATTAAAAATTGCGTCAATAAACAGTGTGTTTCAACCTCAAACAGGACTGTTATCAGGTAAACTATATTATTTTCGACAAATCTTAAGTTCCCACTGCAGTGGAGAAACTTTAGGTTGATAAAGAGCAGATGAGCCAAGCACAGTGGCCTGGAATACCAGCTCTTCGGAAGGCCAACGCGGGCGGATCACCTGAGGTCAGGAGTTCGAGAACAGCCTGGCCAACATGGTGAAACCCCGTCTCTACAAAAAGTACAAAAATTAGCTGGTGTGGTGGCGCATGTCTGTAATTCCAGTTACCAGGGAAGCTGAGGCAGGAGAATCGTTTGAACCCGGGAGGCAGAGGTTGCAGTGAGCCGAGATGGCGCCACTGCATTCCAGCCTGTGTGACAGAATGAGACTCCGTTTAAACAAAAAAAAAAAAAAAAAAAAAAAAAGCAGTTGAATCGCCTCCTTGGCAAGAAACACACCGTTATGCATGGTGGGGAAGAGTCAGGGCAGCAGGGGCTTCCCAAAGCTCATCGCCCAGAGAAACAGAGTTTCAAGTTTGTTTTCTTCTCTTTTTTAGAGACAGGGTCTTGCCCTGTCGACCCGGCTGGAGCGCAGTAGCGCGATCTCCACTCACTGCAGCCTCCGCCTCCCGGACTCAAGCGATCCTCCCGCCGTAGCCTCCGGAGTAGCTGGGACCACAGGCGCGCCAGGCTAATTTTACTTACTGTAACGAAGGGGTCTCACTATGTCGCCCAGCATGGACGTTTATTTTTAAGAAAGCAGCGTTCACGGAAGCACCGTGAAGCCTGTCCCTAGCACTGCCGCCTCCGCACAGGTGGCGACGCCGGGAAGGCGCCCGGGCCCAGCTTCACGTCCAGCCTCCGCACCCGGCGGAGGGAAGGGCTGGCGCCTGACCTGAGGTCAGAATGCTCCGGACTGCCGGCTGGGGACGAGGACGCGGGAACAAAAAGTCGGGGGTGCTGCTGCGAGAGGGGGCGAGGGCGAGGACGCCGCGCTGTCCACGTCCTGGATCCACCCGCGCGGGCTCGGGGCCGCGGGTTCGGGTCCTGCCGCGCGTCCCACGCGTCGGGGACGGGCACGAAGCCGCCACCGCCTCAGACCTGCGCGGACCTCTGGGGTGCTGGAGGGCGCGAGGGTCCCGAGGCCCGGACGCGGGCGTCTCCTCCGCCTCTGCTCGAGGTTGTGTCTCCAACGTCGGAATCCCGGCGACGGCGGCTAGGGCTGCGAAAACGCCCCCCACCCCCGCCTCGCTGCTGCCCCCGAGCCCCTTTCTCCGGCTGTGGAGGTTGGGGACGGGCTTCGCGAGCCCAACGGGGCGACGCAAAGAGGAGGAGAACCTCGGAGCTCTCCCGGCAGGCGGCTCCGCCCAGGCTCTTCCCACCCCTGCGGGCGTCCGAGGGGCAACGGGGCGGGGCGGGAGGAGGGGGCGGGGCGGGGCGCGCGAAGGGGGCGGGGCGGGAGGAGGGGGCGGGGCGGGAGGAGGGGCGGGGCGGGGCGGGGATTAGGAGGAGGCGGGGCGCGAGGAGGAGGTGGGGCGGGGCGGGGCGGGGCGGGCGGGCGGGGGCGGGGCGCGAGGAGGGGCGGGGCGGGGCGGGAGGAGGGAGCGGGGCGGGGGAGGGGGCGGGGCGGGGCGGGAGGAGGGGGCGGGGCGGGCAGTAGGAGGAGGTGGGTGTTAAAGGGGAGAAGGGCGGAGACCGGGCGGGGCGGCCCGCAGGTTTCCGAGTCTCGGCCCCGCGCAGTTCGCGGGCAACTTGGTGAAGGGGACCTCGGCGCCCGGAGCTACTGCGCAGGTAACCCTGCTGCGCCCGGCGGGTAGCTTTGGGGCGCTAGTCCTGGTCCTGGACTCCGCCAGGGGGTGCGGGGAGCGCGGAGTCCACGCTGCGGCCGCGCAGACCTGCCGGGAGGTTCGTTCCTGCGAGCGCCGGAACTGGGGCGGGGGCGGCGGCCGAGGCGGGTGGGCGGGGGGCGGAGCGCGAAGTTTCCGGAGGGAGGTTTGAGCGTCTGAGACCTGGGATCGCGCCTCGGGACGCCGGAAACCCGCTGCTCCCCGAGACGCTCACCTGCTGCCCGCGCTGCGGGAGGAGAGCGCGGAGCCGGGACCCCTGGAGCCCTGGTCCGACTGCTGAGCGCCGCGTGGGTCCTAAGCGCGCGCCTTCTAGGGAAGCCTCTAAAGTTGGTGACGCCCCTAGAAAGCAGTTCCTTCGTGGCTGGAACAACCAAAAACCGCCCCGTCCCCCGAACCCCAGTTGCCTTATTCCGTGTGCAACTGTTTCAGGCCCCACGCTCCGGTGTGCGAGGGGGTCATGGTCAGACTGCAGACCCCACCCAGGACGAGGGAGAGGAAGAGCCGCCACCCCGCCAACCCCCTGCTTATGGGCGGCCCCTCATATGCATCCTAGCACCTTGGCCTCTTAGGAGGGACACTTTGTGCGGGGGATGTGGGCGTCGCGGGGGGGTTGGGGGCGTCAACTCTGGAAGACACTGCAGCTTTGGCCAGGACCAGGGTCGCCTCCCGACCACTTCCGGCCTCTCGGGGATTCCCTTTTCCTTGCAGCTGGGTGGGAGTGGACAGATGACCTTCTCTAGACCTGAGCTGCACATCCTAAGCCATGTTCCTGTGGAAATGAGGTTTCCATGGTGCCTAGGAGCTTCTGGGCCACATGAACTCGTGTGCAAAGGCCTGGAAAATTAACACTTTGAACAAAATCAGACACTTTTGGGCATCTGGAACGAGTTTCAGCTGCCGAGGGGCCCCTGGCGAAGGGAAGGCTGGACCGCAGCTTGTGTATGGAAACACCGCTGTCTGGGCGCCCCCCCCCGCCCCGACCCCCCGCGCCTCCCTGTGGCTTGTGTAGGAGAGGTGACCCAACACCAAACAGGCGTCTTGCAGGGGTGTAAGGAAATCAAAGTACCGTGACAGTTTCCAGCGTGTGATGCGCGGAAAAGCTGGGCGCCCACACTGGTGTTACTGGGGAAGGGTCAGTCGGGGCAACCCCGGCATTACAGGATGGCCACGCGTCCGCACTGGCTGTTGGGTGGGGCTGTGAGGGGCTAAGGTTGCCTGGGGATTGGAAACGCAAGTGCCTGTTGGAGGCTTGGCACACCGGAGGCCTGGAGTGGGGACAGAGGCTCTCCAGGGCCTCCCTGTGACTCGGGAGCAGCAAGTGGCCTGGTCTTCTCTCAGGCACAGCCAGGAACAGCTAGGCACTCCCAGACGGCCCTTGTGGCCTCAGTCTTTCTCCTTGTATTTGCTTTCTTCTGAGCTCTGTATCCTGAGTTTTTGTTGTTTGTTTTGCTTTACCTGCATTCATTTTCTTTTCTAATTCTGCACGCTTTTTGCGCACTGGTGCTTTCTGCAGGAGGGGATGGGGGTGAGCGGTTTTGTGTGGATTGCGTCTGAGGCATTGCGCCCGCGGAGCACGCAGGTCAGGAGAGATCTGTCGGGGGCTGGGGTCGGAGCATAGGGGTGTGAGGCCCTTGACCCTGGGTACTGCCAGTGTCTGTGTGGGTTGCGGCGTGAGGGTGTGTTTGTGGGGCGGTGTATCTTATGGGGTGTGCTGCACTGTGAGGTGAGTGAGGTCAGAGGGGGTTGGGGGGACACTTTTGAATCTTGGGACCGTCTTTCAACCCAGAGATAACAATTTTATCATCAAAAGATAATCTGATGACCTTGTGTATTTGTGAGTGATGTCATGTGGGGGACATGGTGCCTGCTGCTTTGCGCCCTGCCTGTCTGCTGGAACGGCGTGTCAGGCGTCTTTTCCCCATTTACTACATGACAGTAATGTAGATGTGCATTGTTGTTTTTCATGTTTACAGAGATGAATTTAGGTATTTACTAAAAATGATTAAGCCTACTTTCCTCTATTGGTGGAAATTTAGGGTGTTTTATTTTACATTCAATGGAATTTCTAAGGAATATTAGTGTATCTTGTAAAGAAAAGATAGAGATAATTTTAGGACAAGTGATAAAATGTGCCTTTAAGAGGTTTAATATTTTATTTCCTAGAGGTTCACAAGAAAAGGTAATGGAATAGCTCAGTTTGGATGTACCATGATTGCCTAGCTTTAGGTTTTGGTTCCTTTACCCTATTTTGGAGAGATTCCTGATACTAAATAGATAGTCCAGAAGCCAACAGGATGACAGATTGTCTTTGCGTTCCTCTACACAAGTGTTAGAAGCAAAGACTGTGCATTTCATCCTTAAATAAATGTAACAAAAGGAGAGAACTCGCAGTGATTTAATTATTGCAATAAAATGTCCTGGAGTGACAATTGACAAGCAGAAGGGGACCAACCACTCTGTATTGCCCAGACAGATCCCATTTAGGCTGTTAACACACACAGAGACACACACACTTCCCCATGGAAAACAGGTCCAGCTTAGAAACTAATAAGCTACAAGAGAGCCAGGAACTTCCAGCATAACTGAGTGAGGAACTTGGCAAATTCTCTTCCCAAAAAGCAATTACAAAACTGGACGGAATTTTCAAAAACAGTCACTTCAGGATCCTGGAAATGGACCAAGGCTTGCAACAAACTGAGAAATGTCGAAACCCTTGGTAAGAACGGGGGAGCCTGTGGCATTTCAGCCGAGACTGCTTCTGTCTCCCCAGGTCTGTGGCATGGAGAGCAAGCCGCCAGGAGAGCTGACTTGATTTGGGGGGAAGTGTAGAAAAGTCCATGGCCAGCTGTTGTCAAAAACAGAAGCAGTGTCAGTGGCAGACAGCCAGGGAAGGCCAGTGTCAAGGTTGTTTGAGGTCATGCTGCTGTTTGGGGCAAGCAGCAGACCAGTAGATAAGGCAGAAATTCAAAGCAGCAGCAGCAACCCTCTTCTCCATTGGTTCTGGGAAGCTGGGGAGAAGCACAAGGCTTTATGCAAGTCCAGGGTAAAGCAGGCAGGGCTCTAATGACTTCTCATTCCTAGACGGATGTGCAGCCTTACACGAGCAGAAAGTGAAGGACAGGACAGGTTTGTAAACTGGAAACTTTCTGTTGGGTCCCCACATAACAGACATCCATCAGCAAAGGAATAAATCCTCGCTGGCTGAAGATGTTTATTATTGACTGACTCACATCCCCCAAAATCCATATATTGGACTCTTAATCCCTATGTGACTATGTTTGGTGATAGGGCTTTTTATGTTTTATATTTTTGAGATGGAGTCTTGCTCTGTCACCAGGCTGGAGTGCAGTGGTGTGATCTCGGCTCACGGTAACCTCCGTGTCCCGGGTTCCAGTGATTCTCCTGCCTCAGCCTCCTGAGTAGCTGGGACTACAGGCGTGCCACCACACCTAGCTAATTTTTGAATTTTCAGTAGAGACCGAGTTTCACCGTGTTACTCAGGATGGTCTCGATCTCTTGACCTTGTGATCCGCCTACCTGGGCCTCCAAAAGTGCTCGGATTACAGATGTGAGGCACTGTGCCCGGCCAGGGATAGGGCTTTTAAAGAGGTAATTGTGGGTGACACCCCCCATGGGCACCGAGGAAGGAGAACTGTCCAGACCCCAGGCACAACTAGTGCCTGAAGAATATCTTAGTTTATAGTGTTATTGCTCAGCTGTTTCCTTTATATAATCCTTCATATATAATCATATGTTCGTTTATAGAATTAATGCTTGAAATGTAACTGACTGCTTACATATATCTAGTATACTTAGTTCCATATAATCTTTCTATATAATCTTATAGGTATTGTAGTCGGAGCTGTACTGACACATTTAGTGCTGATTTATAGAATCCTTCCATATAACCATATAGTAGTCTGTAGTAGGAGGAATGCCTAGAGCAGTCAGAACAGAAGCAGTACATGGGAAAACACCCAGACCAGGACGAGAACCAGACCCCGGCGGTGGCGTCCCTGCCTGAAAGGGCATACGCTGTAGGGCAGGCCTGGAGCAGGAGCCTCTCCTCCTGATAAAGGAGCTGTAGCACCTTGCATCCAGTTCCTGTGGAAAGTCGGCCTCAGGCCTGAGATCCTGGAAGTAACCGAGGGAGAAGAACCCCTCTGGTGTGACCAGTCACGGCGGCTGTGCACCCTGTCAGTCTTCTCGCTTCTGTGCTGGCTCAAATCATCCTCCCATACATATCTTAAGAGAAGAGCACACGTCTGTCAGCTTCCACTGCATTGGCTTACAGTATCCTTCTATTAGAAACCCTTTGAAGTCTCCAGCCCCTAGATAAGAAGTGTTGCACACGACACCTGCTGCACACAACCCACCTCCTTGCCTTGGTGACCTAATGGGAGTGGACTCTTTTCTGTACATGACCCTCAACTACTGCACACGACACGGCCCCCTACTGTGCATGGCCCACCTCTCTGCCCAGGTGACATAATGGGGTGGCCCCCTTGCTTGTGACTCATGTGATTATGTGTGCCCTATTACTAAGCCTATAGATGATGACCTCACTCTTGACCCTGCCCCGTGCTTGTGCCTAATAAATACAGATGCTCCTGGGCATTTGGGGGCCACCGCTGATCTCAGCTCACAGGTGGTGTGGCCCCCTGAGTCCAGATGCTCTTCACCAGTTCTTCAGTATCCTGTCTCTTTACTTCTCAGATCCTGCACCTCAACACAGCATAAGAGACACCCCACAACCCTGTGAGGCCCTACAGCCCTACAGGCAATTAAGGCTGCATAAGGTCATAAGGTTGGCCCTGATCCAATAGGACTGTCATCCTCATAAGAGGAAGGGACACCAGGGACCACACAAAGAGAAGGCTGTGTGAGGATATTGCAAGAGGTGGTCATATGCAAACCAAGGGGAGGGGCCTGAGGACACCCCAACTCTGCTGGCACCTTCATATTGGACTTCTGGCCTCCAGAACTGTAAGAAAATATGCTTCTATTCTTTGAAACACCAAATCTGTGCTATCATGTTATGGTGGCCCTAGATAAGTAACATCGTGTTTGAGCAAAATCTCTGGCTAACTTCTGGTAGGGGCAGATTCAGAAGGAAAAGACCCGGGTTGAACAAGGCTCCCCCTAGACTGTGAGTGGAACAGAGGTGGGGGCTGGGTCTGAGCTGTTCCTATCTGTACACACAACACGTTCACAGAACCCAGCACACAGTAGCTGTCCTGTAAATATCAGACAGACAAATAAACCGATGAGACAAGGACAAGCTGGAGGCTCTGCCCACATCAGGACCTCGGAGAGCTCCAGACCACAAGCTGGAAACTTTCTCTGCCCAGGACTCCGGTGGCCTAAAGGTCTTTCTGGATCAGCTTTGCCCTCTTCTTTGATTGAGCCTAAAACTGGATACCTCTACCTCAGGAAGTACGCGGCAGCCTTTGGGATCCCCACGGACCATCTCAGTGCCTCAGGCTCCTGTGGGGCTTGATATTTATGGCACCCATGTTGTTATTTCCCCCATGTAGGAGCCCTGAAAGTGTTTCAGAACAGATGGATAGATGCAGTGTCTGTGCATGTGAGGGCATAGTGGGAAACTAAATTGTGACATGGTTTGAAATAGGTAGAAAATGGACAATTTTGTGAATAACGTTTTAAAAATAAAATGATCCCAATACCATTGAATAAGAATCTATAAAACATAACTAAGTTATGTAAACTTCTAGCCAGATGGTGCAGCCAGGAGGGGCAAGTGCAGGAACCATCATGTCACTTGAACAAGGAAGGTGGTGTGTGCCAGGCGGGAGAGCCTAGCCTTCTCCCAGAACCCCCCACAGCTTCGCCCCCCTTGGTCCTGCGTTCTCACCTGTCGCCCTCTCCTGATGTCTTCTTGTCCAGCTTGGTTCATCTGTCTCTGGACGTGCTTCCCATCTCAGTCTCCCTGGTAACTCTTTCCTGTCCCTGTGTGAGAGTCCCTTGGAGAGAAGGCAGCTCCAGCTTCTGCAAGTGGTCCCTGAAATACCCTCATCCCTACCTGCTCCAGCTTCCTTGTCGGTACATAACAATATCTTTGTAGTAAAGAACGGGGGACCTGAGCATGCTTAGCCCCTTGCTGTTTGATGCCCTGCACAGCCTCAGGACCCTGCCACAGTCTCCACCAGCAAGAAGGCCTTCGCCAGATTTGGTACCTCCATGCTGGGCTTCTCAGCCTCCACAACTAATTGTACTAATCGTCAATTTATTTATGAAGCATGACCTGGGTGAAGAGGCGGGGGCTGGCTGGGAGGCTCCATGAGAGGAGGCCTAGGATGGCAGGGGTCAGGGATCCTCAGCAGAACCTGCTGGCCGTGGGGGAATCAGCCTGCACCACAGGTGGTGGGGCGCCACGCAGAGAGGTGGCGGGTGGTGGACGCACTGCGCAATGTCTTAAAGACCCAGTTCACTGGGGTGCAGTGGGGAGCTGTGGAGAGGAGTTTCATGAGCCATTGCTGCCCCCGATTCAGAGCCGACACTGCCCTTCTGTGTCTGTCCCCTGCACTGAGTGCCCTGTGTGACCCGGAGTGGACACCTCGTGTGCTTGACGATGCTGGGTAGGTCACCTGGTGTGCTGCAGAGTGACTTGGCTGGCAGAGCCTCCTGCAGGTTTCTGGGCAAGGGGACGAGGCTGAACCAGTTAGGGCCAGGACCATTCGTCACTGTCCCCAGACACCGCAGGCCGTGGGGACGCAGAGGAGAGAAAGGGGACAGGAGAGAGGGTCGGAGGCTGTTGGTGCTATGGACACAAGCAGGTGTGTGGTGGCCTCAGCAGGTTGGGTCTGGCTCAGGGGAGTGGTAACAGCTGGAAGGAATAGCGGCCCCTTTGAAACTGCCGTCTGCAGACCTCCCTGGCTGGCCTGGAATGAGACCGGGCAGGCAGGAAAGGTGAGAGTCCAGGGAGGGCGTTTCCTTTCTGTCCAGGGGGTACAGGCGCTAAGGGAACTCGTTCATAAGGAAGTGGCCACAGTCCAGTGACCAGCTTTAAGGAGGGTACACACAGGCAGGTGCTGGCCTATCTTGCTTTACTCTGAAGGGTGGAAGTTCATTAGAGTGACTTGTGGTGAATTCGACAGCATTAAAATGCCAATGAATTAAGGTAATGGCACAACGCAGTCATTCATTTCTTGCTCACACAATAGTGGCAGGTGTGTGGCCTGCAGGCGGCTCTTTCCTGTGGGCCATGTGGAGACCCAGGTCTCTTCCCACCCTTGGCTCTGCCTTCCCTAGAGCCACGGTACCTGTGTCCAGGTGAAAAGGGAAAGAGGGCATGGAGGAGGCACACCTGGGCCTCCCTCAGGAGAGACCTGCGTCCCACAGCCACATGACAGCAGGGGAGGCCACAGGGCTGGCTGGACACACTGTGCTGCCCGGCTGCCTTGCTGTGAAGTTCCCAAATCTGAAAGCCGTTCATCAGAAGTGCAGAATAATGTTCTGTACTCAAATGTGGCTCTAGTTAATAATCTTTGCTTGTCTATTATTTAACTCTCAGTGGATTAGAAAGATTTCTTGGTCAGAAATAGAAATCTCGGCTGGTATTTGCAGGACACAGTAGCATTCCTGTCCCCTCTGCGTCACTGTGTCTGGGGGAGTGGAGACTGCTGGCCCCAGGACTTTTTTTTGCCATTGTTCTGTTAAAAATGCTTGACATTCCCCAGAACCTCACAGGGGTTCACCCCTGTCATGGGTTTTCTAAAGGCTGATTCCAGGCTGGGTCCAGGCACTTTTGTTCAGGGGCAAAAAGGCGGAAACTACCAAGCCTCCCGGGGCCCTTGGAGGCAGGAGGCCCCTCCCCTGGAAGGCTCCAAGTGCCCCCACCCCCACCATTATGCAGCCTGAAGTGGGGACAGAGTCCCTGGTGTGGTCTACCAGGCCCCCTCCCTCTGGGCTGCTCAGAACAGCCCCTCCAACCTATGGGAGGAAGAAGGGGGACTTCTGTGTGTCTGGGCTGCTGGCAGTCTTGCTTGCGTAGGACGCATCAGCTCGGGGAACTCCAGACCTGACTCCCGCGGCAGCTCGGGCGGCCTGGGTGCCCGTTTCCTCTGGTGCTGCTGGCTGCCCTTGGGTTCTGTGAGTGGACCCACCTCACACGTGCTGGGAGTTGTCATCCTGTCCCTCTGCAGCTAGGGCTGCCTTGAGGTCACCCCGTTCACCCCTGGAGGAGGCCAGTGCTTGGGGCTTTGTGTGAAGCCAGCAGCCTTGGGTGCTGCCCACTAGGGGGTGTGTGGGCGCAGGGCAGATGCCATCTCTAGGCTGCCTTCTACTGACCGTCCTGCCCAGGCCTCCCTCCCCCGGCCTCCCCCAGTATCCCTCCCCCACCTCCCTGCCCAACCCACCCTCCCCCAGATGCCCTCCCCCCACCTCCCTCCCCAGGCCTCCTTCCTCCCAACACCTCCCCCCAACGCCCTCCCCAGCCCGCCCTCCCCTGGCCGCCTCCTTGACCCTCCTCTGCTGATCACCATTTCTTCTTAAAGGGCAAAACGTGGCAAAGCTGTGATGCCAGTCCCAGCAGGCTCTAGTTAGGGATCAGGGTTCCCAACTCAAATGCCCCACATCTACCCGCTCAGCACCTCTCTTCCCCTCCATGACTAGCATTAATTAGGTGCTGAATGTATATTCTAAAGTAGTTCTAAAGTTTTGGGGGTAAATTTTCCTAGCATATCTAGAATAGGTTGCAGGAGATTGCAGTTAGGTGTTGAATACGTGCCATTTTTTAAAAGATGACAGTGTGGGAGCTGCGTAATGTATAAAAGGGTTACTCAATCCAAATAATGAAGATGAGATGGGTTATGGCAGAGAGGAGACTGTGGATTAGGAGTGAAACGAGTCAGGGTGAACCTGGATGGGCCCGCCTGGGGTTAGCAAAGAAAGAAGGAAGCGCAGCAGCACACCTGGGGTCCTGCCACCCTGACAGGAGCACAGCAGGCCCTGCTCCTCTGTGTAGTCTCAGGCGTGCCCACAGGGGCAGGCAGGGAGCCAGGCTAAGCAGGGTTGGGGGACTTAGGGTTGGGGTGTATTCTTCACCCCGTCCCTAGAGCCTTTCCTTCTGAGTATAGGTGCAGTCTCACAGTGCACAAGGCCTTTCCTTTCAAGGCTGCCATGTCTTGTGAGTCTTCAGCCCTCTGAAACAGAGGCCTGAGGAGGAGAACCAGGCGGTGGCTGGCAGACCTGCCCCTGCCGAGCCCACCCGACATTGAGGCTGTGATGGTGATTCCAGATCAGAGAGCCCGGCCCACAGTGCTCCGTGTGTCCTTCCCATGAGGGTCCTGGCACAGGACACCCTGCCGCTGCCGTCTGTGCTCAGTAACCCCAAGGAATGGTGGTTCCCGTGGGTCTTTGTATACTTCCAGAGTAGAAACCTTCGAAAAGTTGAGGGGACCATTTTGGAAGGAAGCAGTGGCAGAGGACGGAGGGTTATCGTAGGTAGCGTGGGATGCAGTTACCAAACGATGCTGGGTTACATAAAACATATTTTCAAATTAATTTAACCTGTTTATGTTTACCTCGGTTTACCTTTTTACGATGAGGCGGATAGAAACTTGCAGATGAGGTGCTTTGAGTTCTCCGCTGGACCCGTGCCCTTAGGGGCGCAGGCAGCTCTGGCAGTCAGTTCAGATTGTGTGCTTGGAGCTGGTTGGTTCCAGTGGTGACCTGGACGATTTATATGCACAGGGCAGGTTTACCGATGCTTATACAAAGCGGAAGGCATCCAGGGGGGCGGCCCAGGAAGAACCCTATGGGATGTGACCTGGGGGTGCCATCCTGGCCCTGACACCAATGACCCACCACAGCCAGGACCTGCAGCAGAAAATGAGTGAACACTGGGCTCCCCACCCCATCCCGTGGTAGGATATGAAGGAAACTGGGCTCCCCCACCTCATCCTCTAATAGGGATTGAGGGCACTTGGCTTCCACTCCAACCTCTAATAGGTTATGAGGGCACTGGGCTTCCTCTCAATCCTCAGGATATGGGGGGCACTCCGCTTTCACCCCATCTTCTAATAGGATATGAGGGTACTGGGCTTCTACCCTGTTCTCTAATAGGATGTGGGGGACACTGGGCTTCCACCCCGTCCTCTGATAGGATGTGGGGGGCACTGGGCTTCCACCCCATCCTCTGATAGGATGTGGGGGGGTACTGGACTTCCACCCCATCCTCTGATAGGATGTGGGGGGCTACTGGGCTTCCACCGCATCCTCTGATAGGATGTGGGGGGCACTGGGCTTCCACCGCATCCTCTGATAGGATGTGGGGGGCACTGGGCTTCCACCCTGTCCTGCAGTGGGCATCAGGGGGCATTCGCTGGGCTCAGTGGACCTTCCTTCCCTCCTCACTATATGCTGCCCCTCCGGCATCCCAGTGGCTCCATTCCTTTGAGGGTTTTTTTTTTCACCTGATAAATAATTCACATTTGTTCATACAACGAAATTACACCGTGGCTGTGTCGTGGGATGGCATTCCTGGGTCCTGTGGATTTCTGCTGGCCTCCTCGTGCTCCATCGAGCTCCTTTCTGTGGTGACAGCTCCCGGGGCAACGTGCAAGGTAACTCAGCTGTTTCTGCCTTTCTTCTCCATGCAGCCCCTTGTCCCCTTTCCTCATCCGTCTTTCCTCCCCATCATGCTTCCTACCACTTTCCTGCCCATCTGGGAACCTCCGCAGAGGCATCCAAAGCCACTAACACCCGGTTTGTTGTGGAAGAACACATAGGATGCTTTCCTCTCTGTTCCCTTCGCGAGTTCTCAGCTCTCTGGTCCCAAGGAGGGCTCCTGTGTGCTGTGCACCCGACTCCCGTCTCGGGCGTACTGCGGTGAAGTTTCTGTCACTGCGTGTGAACTAGCTGCGGGCTCCCGGGATTCTCCATCACATCCAGTCTTTCCCTGTCACATGGTCCCTCTGATATGTGTGCCAGGGTGGGGGCACCAGGTCTTGGTGAGTGCTTACGTCCCGCAGACCCTCGGTGTTGCTGTCGCTTCTTGGAAGCCCGGCATGTTCTTCCCCTGGAGACCTACGCATCCACCCATTTTCCTCCAGGACTGGGCACCTCCTGCCTCCAGCCTCCCTTTCTGTGTCCCACTCCTCACGCTTTCCTGTCTCCCGTTTTTTCTCTTGGCCAAGCCCACCGTCCTGGAGAAAGCTGGTTATGCCCAGCGGGGACAAGAACGAATGTGATGAGTGCCCAGACCTGCATCCACAGCCACACCAGGGCTGCACCAGGGCAGCCGGTACCCCTCATTCTGGGCTTCACGGGCCACTGCTGACCACGGCTGTGCACCTGGGACGTGGCGCTGTGGCTCTCCCCACCAGGCCTCCTTTTGCCATGTTTACCCCCAGCAGGGCCCTGGGACCACGGCTGGCTCCTCCAGAAGTTGGGCCAGCTGGCATCCCCACTGAACACTGCTACACACTGTGTGTTGGCCACAGTTCGCTGCAAAGCGGCTGTGTTTGCACAGTCGTTACTGACCGCACTGTTGGCACTCCAGCCACAGCAGCATCCTGCCCGCGGAGCTTACACCCTAGAGGGGAAGCCAGATGCTGCCCAGACAACCCCAGTAGTCACATACAAACTTACACTGTGGCAAGTGCTGCCCACACACAGCCTGGTGCAGCAGGTCAGAGCCTAGTCAGAGAGCCCAGGGGAGGCTTCGGGGGAGAAGGCTCTGGCTGAGTTCTGCTGGGAGCTGGAGCTGGATGGGGCGAATGGGAACAGCCAGTGCCCAGGTTGGGGCTGGTCTCCCAGTTCCCTGACCTGCAGAACAGGGAGTGTGGCCGTCATTGAGGTCCACCCCATGCGTCTCTTCCTCGCACTCCGCTGAAGGCAGGGCTGGTGGCTTGGACTGAAGGACAGCGAGGAAACTAGTGTGGAAGTGGGAGACAGCTTACGGGGCTTCTCTCTGGTTTTTGAGTCTTCAGTGTTGACACCCAGTCCACTCAGCATCTGCCCAGCTGAGTGAGGGCTGTCCAGCACTGTAGTGTCTGACCCTCCCCGTCTGTCACTGGCTGGCTTGCTGTGGAGCCACAGAGAGGCTGCCCTGGAATAACTCACATTCCAGGGCAGGGTGGAACGTTTGCCTCCTGGTGAGGGTCTGCCTCTGGCTTTGTGCTGGCTGCAACCCTGTGTGTAATGAAACGAATATGGCCAGACTGTGCCGAGTCACCCACTGAGCTCCCTGGAGGGTGATGGGTCCGCAAGATAACAATAGCTCGATTTTTGCTGGCACTGTCTGGTTTTAGCTATTTTTACCTGAGAAAAAACTTTCATTCATGTGCTCCATGATTACAGGGCTAGTGATCAAGGGGTTAGTTCCTGCTTGTATCTCAGAAGAGGCAGCAAATTCACTTTAGAAACTCCTATTTTAATGTTTTATCTTACTGGTCTTGCAGTTTTCCTGTTTGTTTAAATTTGAAATGCCAGCCGTTTGAGGAAAAACACGTTAGGTGTGGGAGCAGAACCTGGGCAGACACGGCTCTTTTCTGTTTTACTTTAGTGAAGTTCTGAGCTGCGTGGCACAAGCAGGTCAGTGATCAGGCCCCGCCCTTGTTTACCAGGGTCCTTGCCTACTGCATGGAGTTCCCCTCTCCCTCCCCTGTGTTGCTGGAGGGATTTGCTGAATACAAAGTGTCACCCTTAAGGGTTATACGAATTATTTAGAAATGCACAGTGTTTCGCAGTAACCATGTGCAACTAATACTGCATGAATTCATGAGTATTTCCGGAACCAGGAGACTTTTAAAGATCATATATTCATTGATTCAACAAGTCTTCATTGGGTGTCCGTTGTGTGCTGGGCACCATTCTAGGGGCTACTATTCTTGTGGGAGAGAGGTGCTAAACACAAAACCATAAACCGGATGTCAGCATAAGTGACTCACAGGGTGTCACAAGGAAGGAAGGAGGGCCGCGTGGCAGGGTAGTCAGGGAAGCCATGAGCAGACCACAGGCAGGGAGGGGTCGGGCCAGGCAGGGATCGGGGAGTGTGTGCCCGGCAGAGGGAACCGTGGGTGAAATTCTGTGTCTGAGGTGTGCCTGGCACGTGGGGAAGCCTGTGGTTGGAGGAGAGGCATGGGGGCCTGGCCCTGTCTTTCACACTCACACACCCCTCCTCTCCAGCCACCATCCGGGGTTATGGATGCAGTGACGTTGGCACACGGCAGAGTCCACATCCCCGGGCCCTGACTCTGTTGTCTTCAGAGAAAAACAGGCTGGTCCTGAAACACCCCTTTTTCTTCCACTGCTGATGCTGGCGGGCACACCCGCGGTGTCCGTGAGGGTGGCGCTGGCGGGCACACCTGCAGTGTCCGTGAGGGTGGCCAGGCTGGGCAGGTGCCACGTGTGCAACGCGAGGCCTCGCCACACAGCCATTTCCAAGGCAGCGCTGACTCCATGCGGTGGTGTGGGGAGGATCAGGGAGCATGGAGGTAGGTCTCTGAGCTGGAGCATCCTGTGGGCGGCCACAGCGTCCTGGGACGGACCAGTGCTGCAAGAGCCAGTCTGCCAAATATTGATGCAAACTCAGAAAGATGTTTTTGTTCTTTTTCATGAAATTAAAAATTTTAAAGGATCTACCCCACATATATTCAGGAAAAGTATAGCTAACAATTTCTCAGTATAGGACAAAGAGACTTCCCACTCATAGCTCAAGGTGTTTGATACCCCACTTCCTTCTCCAGATGCTGCACCAATTCCTCCCTTTGTAGAAAGTCAGTGTCTTCCTGTCTTTGTCTGTCTCCCTTCACCCCACTCCCCTCCCCTCCTCTCTCCCCTGTCCTGCGATCCTCTCCCTCTCTCCCACACTCTCTCCCCCACTTCTCCCTCTCTCTCCCTCCCCCCCCCCCCCCCCCCTTCCCTTTCTGATTGGCTCTGCCCCCCTCTTATTGAGCAGCTGTCCCCCCCCTCCCCCGCACCTCCCCAGGCCACAGTGATCTCTCTGTTGCCAAATCTGATGATCAGTTCTCAGTTTCCATCCTGATGGACCCATGGCATTTAGCTGAGATTTGCCATTCTCCCCCTTTTAAAGCAGTTTCTTCCTTGGATCCTGGGACATCAAACCTCTCTTCCTACCTCACTGGCTGCTCCTCCCAGCCTTCGTTGGTCCATCCACATGTTGGATTTTTGCAACCAGAATTTATCTGGAGATCTGTCATAATAACAAATTATTTTTTATAAACAGGATTACAATTCAGGATTGGGTGGTTAGAGCACCGCTAGCATTTTGTATTGTGGTAGAGTCATTAAAATTTTCACCGTTTGTTGAGTGTACCATTTAGTGGCATTTAAAATACATTCACAATGTTGTGTAACTGTCACCACTGTCTACACCCAGCACTTCCCTGTCCCAGACATTAACTCTGTACCCAGGTGACGGCTCCCTGCTTCTCTCTTCCCCAGCCGTGGTCATGTCTGCGTTCCCCCCCATGCATTTGCCTGTGCTAGTCCCCCTGTGTAAGTGGGATATATGCATTGGTCCTTTCGTGTCTGCCTGATTTCTTTTAGCACAAGGCTTTCAAGGTCTATTCACGCTGTAGCACGTGTCGGCATTTCAGTGTATGGAGAGCAACACGTGGTTCATCCGTTCTTCTCTCGCTGGGCACTTGCTCTGCGTCTGTCCTGTGGCAGTAGTGATTATGCTGTGAACGCTGCTGTGCAAGTGTCTGTTCAAGTCCTCACCTTCAGTTCTTTCGAGTCTGCTCCTAGGGGTGGAGCTGCTGGGTCCTGTGGCGCACCTGTGCCTACACCACCAGACGTTTCTGCAGTCTGCACCGTTTTATATTCCCATCAGCTGTGGGTCCCAGCGTCTCCACATCCCAGCCAACACTCACTTTCCGTGAAAACGGTACCTCAGTAGAGCCATACAGTGGACGGGAAGCAGCATGATTATGGTTTTGATTTTTATTTCTGCAGTAACTAACGTCAGGCATCATTTCATGTGCTTATTTATATGTCTTCTTTGCAGAAATGTCTATTCAACCTGCGTGCCCGTTTTTAAATTGGGTTGTTTTGTTGTTGAGTTTTAGGAGTTCTTCACATATTCTGGAAATTAGGCCAGAATATGTGATATCAGATACATGATCTGCAGATATTTTCTCCACCTGGCAGATTGCCTTTTTGCTTTCTTGAGAGTGTGTTTCAGTGTAAAAAAAGGTCTTAATTTTGATGAAACCCAGTATCTAATTCTTCATTTCCAGTGCTTTTGCTTCAATATCCATGAAATTGTTGCCAAACCCTATGCCATGAAGATTTACTTCAGTGTTTTCTTTAAGAGTTTTATAATTTTAGCTCTTAAGTTTAGGTCTCTGATACATTTTGAGTTAATTTTTCACATGGTGTAAGGTCAGGTTTAACTTCGTTCTTCTGCATAGGATACCCAGTTTTAGCAGGGACGCTGGTTGAGAAGACTGTCCGGTGCACAGTGAATGTTCTTGGTGCCCTTGTCAACAATCACCTCACTGTCTATGTTAAGAGTTTATTTCCAGGCTGCCCTGCATTGCCCTTCCCGTCCCTTCCCTTTCCATTCCTGGCTCTCTTTTCTATTCTGTTTGTCTGTAAGTCTGTCCTGATGCTAGTACTGTTCTAATTACTGTATCTATGCAGTAAATTTCAAATTCAGGAAGTATGTATGAGTCGTCTAATTTTGTTATTCTTTTTCCAAGATTGTTTTTGCTATTTGGGGCTCCTTATAATTCTATGTGAATTTGGGGACCTGTGTTTTCATTTCTGCAAAAAAAAAAAAAAGCCATTGCAATTTTGACAGAGATTGCATTGAATTTATAGATCATTTTGGTATTTATGTCTTAGCAATATTGTCTTTCTGTCTGTGAACATGAGATGTCTTTTCATAATTTGTTTCTTGAATTTCTTCCTCAATATTTTGTAGTTTTTAGCATATAAATCTTTTGCTTCCTTGGTTAAACTTATTTCTAGGTATTTAATTCTTTTGAATGCTATTGTAAATTGAATTGCTTTCTTAATTTCCTTTTCATATTGTTCATTGCTGTTGTATAGAAATACAAATACCAGTTTTCACATGTTAATCTTGTACCCTGTAACTCTGTTGAATTTTTATATTAGCTCTAGCAGTCTTTTGTGGATTCTTGAGAATTTTCTCCGCATAGGAACATGTTATCTGCGAATAGAGAGGGTTTACCTCATCCTTTCCCATTTGAATGCCTTTGGTTTGTTCATTTTTTGTGGGTTGTCTCTTGCTGCGCTGGAACTAACAGCACAGTGTGAGCAGAGGTGGCAGCAGCGGGCACCCTTGTCTGCCCCCTGATCTGGGGGAAACGCTTGGTCCTTCACCACGGACGAGGATGTTAGCTGTGGGTTTTTCACACATACTTTGTATCGCTTGAGGAATTTTCTCCCATCCCTGTTTTCCAAGAGCTTTTTTTCCGAAAGGGCGTTGGATTTACAGATGCCTTTTCTGCAGCGACTGAGATGATCGTGTGGGTTTCTCCCTTCATTCTGCGACTACAGTGCGTGACACTGCCCGATTCCCTTCCACGGAACCACCCTGTGCTCCTGGGATCAATCCCACGCCGTCATGGTGAACAGTCCTCGGAACCTACCGCTGGGTTCTGTTTCCTTACAGTGTTTTGAGGCATTTTGCGTCTGTATTCATAAGCAATGTTGGTGTGTAGTTTTCTTCTCCCAGGATGTCTTCCTCTGGCTTCGGGATCTGAGAAGTGCTGGCCTCATACAACGAGTTAGGAAGCGCTCCCTCCATTCCGATTTTTAAAAGGAGTTTGTGAAGGACAGCTGCCTACTCTTATGACTGGCCCAGTCATGGTTCCTCCTCCCCTGTCGCACTCTTAGTTCCCCATCTAGACACACCTGTGTGGTAGATGGTTCTCGAACCACATCTCCAGCCCAACCACTACTTCAGGCACCAGACTCATACAGCAGTCAGCCCACTCAGTGTGTTCAGTAGGCATCTCAATCTGAATTCGACGTTTCCCCCCAGACATGCTTCTCCAGTCCCTCCCACCTCAGTACGTGACAGCACCTTCCACCTGCTGGTCAGGCCCCAAATCCTTGAATTGCTGTGTTGGTGCTGACTCCCCTAGATGGGATTCCAGGGAGGTATAGACGGGGATTTAAGCAGTGAGGGACACGCGTGCAGCTGCTGTGTAGACTGTAGCACCCGTGGGAGAGCCAGGGAACCAGGACAGCGAGAAATAGAGAAACGCCCAGCCACGCCGTAGGGCTGTGTTAGGGAACCCCCACCCCCGTCCCCTGCTGCTCAGCACTAGCAATGCTGGGAACAGGACCCAGAAGAAGCACCTCCACCACCCATGTGCTGTGTCCAGCCCGATTCCCGTGTTCCTTCCACATCTCACGTGGTGCATCTCTTGGCAAAGCTGGGCATATCTGCACACCAGCTGCGCGGGGTCCCGTGATGTCGTGTTGCAGCCTCTGGCTTCTGCATGCCTGAGGGCAAACCAGGAGTGGTGGCAGGGTGTGGCCAGTAACTCAGTGTCTGCCTCCATGCTCTTTGGATTCTTTCTCTCCACCGCCAGCCTTTCAGCAGTCCTGCCCCCTCTGCCTTTACAGGCCCTGCTTTGACCATTTCCTACGACCTCTGTCACTCCCCTTCACCCAACCTCTTCACTTTCACCAAGACCAGGCAGCCACTTCCTCGTAATCTCCTGCCACGGCCTGCTGAGCTGTCTGAAATGTGAGTCAGAGCAGGTCGCTTCCTTTCCAGTCCCATCCCCTCTGAGTGTCCCCACATTTGCTGTGCTCGTAAGCTCACCAGATCGGCCCCCAACACAGCGCCTTTGCACAGGTGGCTCTTCTGCCTGGAAGTCCCAGTAGGGAGGTGGAGGTTGCAGAGAGCCGAGATCACGCCATTGCACTCCCGACTGGAGTAACAAGAGTGAAACTCTATCTCAAAAAAAAAAAAGAAGTCCCAAATAGCTTCCTCTCCGTGTCTGCTCAGCCTTCTCCATCAGACAGGCCTTCCTCGACTGGATTTGTGTTTTCTGTCCACTGATTTATTTCTCTCCACTAGACTGTCAGGTCTCCAAAGATGGGGGCTGTGCTGTGACTGGCCAGTGATAGCTTCTCAATAAGTGCTTTTTGAATAAACCAAGCTATCTTAGTCGTCCATGTTTTGGAAAAACTTCTTAGAAAACATCCCTAATTCCATGGATCCATAGCAAAGAAGAAACCGGGTCCATAGAGACTGGGGCTGAGAAAGCCCATGAAGGACTCCTGGGCCAAGAAAGCCCCACGCACTGTCACTTTCTTTCTGCAGAGCGGAGTGTGACAGGGACGAGCTCCAACCATGGGCCCCAAAGTCTCCAGTGAGAGTGAGATTCCAGGCTGCACCCTGACTGTCCTGGAGGTGCTGAGCAGGATGAAGTCGTTCATTCTGGAGACATGCCAGCATTCTTGGGTCCTGCTCTGGCAGGAGCTGCGGGACCACACAAGCTTATGAGGTGGCTCCCATCCTGGACAGCACCGTGGGCAGTACTGTCACGGGGAGAGGGAGTGGGAGGAGGATGAGGCAGGAGTTTTGGGGCCTCAGGTAGGGGCCAGCCACAGAGGGACACCCAGATGCCCAGCACAGAGGGCAGGGACAGGTCAGCTCTGTGCCTGGGCTCAGGGATGGTGCTGGAGGTTCTAGGCAGCAGAGCAGGTGAGCAGGGCAGGGAACAGTGAGAACACAGGTATAGACGAAGACTCAAGGGGGACACAGACAGAGGTTCCAGGAGGCCTAGACAGGCAGACTCAAGGGTGGCCTAGACAGACATTTCAGGGAGGGGTAGACGGAGATTCCAGGGAGGAGTAGACGGAGATTCCAGGGAGGAGTAGATGGGGATTCCAGGGAGGCCTAGACGGGGATTCCAGGAGGCTGTAGATGGGGATTGGTGTAGAGGGGGATTCTAGGGAGGCTGAATGTTCCACAGGAGGAAGCCTCCCGGTCTCCCTGACCTTCGTCCACTCTGTAACCTGTGACAAAACGGAGCATGATCTGTAAATGAGCACATCTGTACCGCAGTTTTTGGGATGGTGCAGGGTGGGCATGAGAGAGAAGATGTGGAGGGGAGGTTTCTAGATGGAGGTGGGTGCGCTAGAGGCCCTTCTGGATGGGGCAGACTCTATGAGACCTTTCCTAGCTGAATTCCCAGCAGGAAGCTGGTGCTCAGAGCAAGAACCCTACACGTGGCCTTCCTTGACTAAGGGGTAGGAGAGGGATCTTGGGGATGCACTTTGTAGACCGAGGCATTAAAACTGTATATCTGGAAAAAGCCTGTTCCAGCGGCCAGACACCCCAAGGCCCTTCATTCTCCCGACAAGGCGCGGGGAGGCCGAGTTCCCACAGCGGCCCTGGGACGGGAGGAGGGTCTGCACCGTCCACACCCGCCGAGATCCGGAGCCGTCCGCCTAGACCAGGGAAGTCGGGCCCGTTCGTGGACACTGGAGGAACTCCCGGGTCAGATCCTCTGCCCTGGAGGGTTCCGACTCTGCGTCTACGTTGTGGGAAACCAGGGCCCGTCGTCTAAACCCGCGGAGGCCGGCGCGGCGTGGCAGCCACAGGACCGCAGGTTCCCGAGCCCCGAGAGAACAAAGGCCGCCGCAGCGCTCCGGGAGGAGCCGCCCGGGTGGGGACGCCCCGCCCAGGCCCGACCCACGGCGCCTCCGGGGAGACCCCGGCCCCGCCCCCTCTCGCCGGCGCCGCGGGTCAGGCGGGGCCCCGAACACCCGCCCAGGGAGGCGGCAGCTGGACCCCGCGGAGTTGGCGGAAAGCGTTCGGGAGGCGCGGCAGCAGCCATGGGTCTCAGCGCCGCAGAAGGCGGAGGCGGCCTGGGCACCGGGGTGAGTGGGGCGCGGGGTGGGGGCGCCGGGGGAGTGGGGGCGCGGGGTGGGGCGCCGGGGTGAGTGGGGGCGCGGGGTGGGGGCGCCGGGGGAGTGGGGGCGCGGGGTGGGGGCGCAGGGCAGGTGGGGGTGCGGCGTGGGGGTGCTGGGGGAGTGGGGGCGCGGGGTGGAGGCGCAGGGCAGGTGGGGGCGCCGGAGGAGTGGGGGTGCGGGGTGGGGGCGCAGGGCAGGTGGGGGCGCGGGGTGGGGCGCCGGGGGAGTGGGGGCGCGGGGCAGGTGGGGGCGCCGGGGGAGTTGGGGGAGGGTGGGTGAGGGCGCGGGCGGGTACGGGGTGGGGTAACTGGGAGCGCGGGCGGGCGCCGGGGTTAGGCGGGTCGGGCCGGGCCGGGCGCGCTGGGGGTCCGGGCGCGGGTCCTGGGACCTGCCCGCGGCTGCTGCCGGAGCAGAGAGAACTTTCCAGGCCCCGTTTCCCCAACCTCGTGGCTCCTTGGAGAAGAATCGCCCTCGGGACAGATTCGCGCTCTCGGTGCCCCGGCGCGGGGAGTTCCCTGAAATCTCTTCGCCAAAACTGAGTTGCTGCGTTAACCGATGGGACAGAACCGGGAACTGTGGCGCCGGAAACAAAGAATTTTTGCTTAAAAATGCCGCGGGTGACTTTCGTGTCGCCATGCCCGTTGACTTAAGTAAGAAACATTTTCTGGTAAAACAAGACAGTTACTTCAGGTTTGGGACCGGGCGATAAAGCTGTTTCCAGGTTTTTCAGTGTATTGGGTTTGCCTTTTCCCGTTTCGCGTGAAGCCAAAGCGTGGTCGAGGCGTGGTAATCACCGTCTGCCCCTGTTACCCAGCAGCACTTTTGCTTAAAAAGTTTAGTCGGTAAGTCTAGGTGTCTAATTAAGATTTAAAACACATGATTAAAAATTAAGTTAAATGCCGTCTAAACGGTGCGTAATTGCTACTTCTAGCTGAGCCTTAGGCAGCCGGTGGGCCCTGATTCAAGATGCCTGGGAAGGCAGGTTTCTCAGCTTCCTGTCCAGAGATTTACTGTAAATCTTCGTGTAAAATGGACAAAGGTGAGTTTAAACTTTCAGTTTCCCCCAGCCGGCCTCGAATTCACCAAATTCCAGGTTCTCTGGGTCAGGAGGAACGTGAGAGAGCTTTAGGAGGCTGACATTTCTGAGATTCTGTGAGATCCAGCAGTTACGTTCTTGATGGGATCATAACCCACTGGACAGCAGTGCTTGGTGACCCCCACCGAGGAGTGGGTGATACCCACTTCTGCTTCTGAGGAGACACCGGGTTTTTATTTCACTGTGCGCCCAGCATCTGGTGTGCAAATGCAAGTGTGGCCTGGGCTGGGAGGACACAGGCCTCTGAACCTGCAGCCTGCTGGTAGGCCAGGGTGCCAGGTCCCCTGTGTTAGCGGTAGGCCTCTCATCTTTTATCCTGGTAGAGGGGGCCCTGCAGGCCTTTCTGGTGGGTGGGTCGGTCTAGTCGGACATCACCTTTCTGGGATCTGTGACACTGGCTAGCTCTCAAGCCGGCCGGTGGTCTCACAGAAATTCTTCATTATTTGTAAAGTATCCCAAAAATGCTGGGCTGAGGAAATAATTTGCCCCAAGGCTCTCTGAGACCTGTGTTCACAGGCTGTTTCATCCAGCCAACACAGGAGGCCCCACATGCCCAGATCTCAGAGATTTTTGTGGGAAATCATTTGAGTCCAGCTCAGACACTGCTCCTCCCTCTTTCTAAACAGAATGAGTTTGTCCTCTCTTTGCGTTTGAACAAAAGTCAGGCCATCTAGAGCCTGCTAACCCTAACCTCGGACCTCCAGGGTGGGGCTACTTGTTCTACACATGGTGGCAATTGAGGCTTCAACGCCTGCCCAGTGTCTCACTGCCAAGAAGCAGCAAAGCTAGGTTTTAGCCAAACTCGAGGCCCTGGTTCTGCTTCTCCCCTCAAGGGCCCTGAATTTCTGGTGCCTCTCCTGGCTGAGGCAGCATCAGTGCCTCTGTGCCCTGGGGCAGCAGTTCTGGACCCCACCTGGGTCCTCCCATGCCTGGCAGGGCAGGGGCTCCCTGTGGACGGGCCGGTGCTGATGGGTCCAACCAGGGTTTCGGGTGTCTTGTGTGTGGTGAGGGGCTCCCTTCTTCCACCATATTGTTGGAAGACGGAGCCTCAGACTTTGAGCTGAGAACCCAGCATGCTTCTGAGCAGGGGGAGAGTGAGGAGGAAAAGACTGGGGCAAGTGGGTGGCTGGAGGGGTTGGGAGGTGTCGCGTTCTGTTCTGAAGGAGTTGGTCCTGGGCCTGGGAATCTGGACTCCAGTGAGCAGAAGGCACCCACCATTTTCTTTTACCATTCGGGTACCCTGTGGGTAGTAGGCTCGGGGCCCCGCCCTTGTGCCCCAGTAACAGGCCTGGGATCTTGAAAACGCACACGTCCACTCTCCACCAACTGTGGTCCTTTGGGCCAGTAGCTCAGTGTCTCTGAACTTAAGTCTGTCCATTGTTTGCAGGAATTATGCGGTGGCCCACGCCTGTAATCCCAGCACTTTGGGAGGCCGAGGCGGGTGGATCACGAGGTCAAGAGATCGAGACCATCCTGGTCAACATGGTGAAACCCCGTCTCTACTAAAAATACAAAAAATTAGCTGGGCATGGTGGCGCGTGCCTGTAATCCCAGCTACTCGGGAGGCTGAGGCAGGAGAATTGCCTGAACCCAGGAGGCGGAGGTTGCGGTGAGCCGAGATCGCGCCATTGCACTCCAGCCTGGG
>NW_022436951.1:42142958-42151888 GCF_009761245.1 Sapajus apella | reverse complement strand
AATGACTAGTGGAGGGGATGACACACCCGTCTAGTGGAGGGGACCACCCACCCGTCTAGTGTCTAGTGGAGGGGACCACCCACCCCTCTGGTGTCCAGTGCAGGGGACCACCCACCCCTCTGGTGTCTACTGGAGGGGACCACCCACCCCTCTGGTGTCTACTGGAGGGGACCACCCACCTCTGTAGTGTCTGCTGTCGGTGATGACCCCCCTCCCTCAGGGTTTAGAGTTTCCACCAAACCAACCCTCAGGAGGTTGGTTTCGTGGAAACTAACCAGAAGCTGTCACTTGCCTTTAGGTAGTGACATACTTCCCTGCATGCCTTTCTTCACTGGGACATCGAGGGATTGGAATGAGTTTCTGAAAGCTCCTGGTCCCTAACCCTTGGTACAGTAGAATGAGACGTGGGACTCATGGTGTGATGCGGGCGTTGTGGTCACAGTGGTTTGGGATTCAGGCTGTGCAATCACACTGGCCCAGGCCTACCTTTGGTTTCCCCAGTGAGAGGGAGGGGACGGCCCTGACCCGCACCCTAATCACAGTTAAGCTGGAATGGTAATTGCTTTGCAGTGTGCTTAGACAGTATGTGGAGCGCAGGAATGGCTGCATAAATGTTAGCTATCAGTTGACTGTGACGTGAGAGAGAGATTGTTCTAGAAATAAGGAAAAAAGAATGAGTTTCAATTTTTTGTCAAATTTCTTAAGGAAATATATTCAATGAAATTATCTTCAAGTTGTGTTTATACTCAAAGATGTCACCAAGAGATAAGAATTGCAACTACAATATGTAGTATTTTAGCAAAACAATCATGTAATATTTTAAGGAAGTTTTGTAGAAGTGCCCAAATTATTAGGCAGTGAACCCCACTGAGTTCAAAGATTCCTTAGTTTTCTCTATGGATTGTTTAGAAAGATTAAAGAAGACCTCATTGGAACAAGCATTTAGTCAGCCTGTAGGACCACACTGGACACAGGAGCGAACATTTAGTCCTTAGGCAAATACTCACGTGCCTAGAGCTGTAGCATTCCATGGCTGCAACCCAAAGAATCACAGTGACCACTCGTGCCTCCGAGAGAAAGATACCCTGTCCCCAAAAGACAGCGTTTAAAAAGAAAAGCATAGGGAAGGGTTGTTTGGGAAAGATTACTGCTGGGGAGCAAGATAAATGCAAGGAGAGCAACAGTTCCAACAAATGAGAAAAAAAAAGCACAATTTCCACAAGGTTCTAGAACTAACTTTTTGAAAATAATTTAGGAAAGTGAAATTTACACAACGTAAAATTCTAAACCGTTCGGTGGAGGTCAGCACTTCACAGTGTGTGCAACCAGCACCTCTTTCTAGCTCAGATCATTTTCACCATTCCAAGTAAAAATGCCTGACCCGTGAAGCCGTTCGTCCACGTTCCACCCTCCCCTGCCCCCGGCAACCACTTATCTGCTCTCTGTCTCTATGGAATTATTTTTCTGGGCATTTCACACCAGTGGAGTCGCACCATATGTAGGTTTTTGTGTCTGATTTCTTTCACGAAGTGTAATGTTTGTGAACCTCACCTGCGTGGCAGCATCTGTGAGTAGTTGGTGTCTTTTCGTGGCTGTATGGCACTCCATTGTATGGATAGACCACAGCTTGTCTGTTCATCTGTTGATAGACATTTGGACCTTTTCTGTCTTTTGGCTTTTGTGGACTGTTGCTATGAACATGTGCTTACAAGTTTTGTGTGTGTCTTTCTCTTTGCGTTTCTCTTTCATATACCTCAGAGTGGAATTTCAAGATTCTGTCATTGTTCTGTGGGATTTTTTGACAAACCACCAGCCTATTCCACGGCAGCTGCACCATTTCCATTCCCACCAGCAGCGCGCAGGGTGCAGTTTCTCCACAGCCTCACCAACGCTTGTTCTTTTCTACTTTTTACATTGTTATTGTAGCCATCCCGGTAGGTGTGAACCATTATCTCATTGTAGTTTTAATTTTCATTGTATCTATTTATCTTTTGATCCATTATCTATTATTATTCCATTTATCTATGTTTTCTTTTGTTGCTCTTGCTCTCAGTGCCATATTTAAGAATCCATTGCCACATGCAAAGCCATGAAGGTTTACCCCAGTGTTTTCTCCTAAGCATGTGACGGTTTTAGGGCTTGTGTTTAGGTTGCTGATCCATTTTTATTAACTTTTGTATGTGGCGTGGGGTGGGGGTCTAACTTCATTCTTTTGCATGTGGATATACAGTTGTGTCAGCACCATTTGTTGAATACATTATTTTTTCCCCATTTTCAACCAGCGTCTTGGAACCATGGCTGAAAATCAAAGGGCCATGATTATATGGGTTTGTTTCTGGACCTCAGTTCTACACTCTCAAGGTCATTTCTTATGTCTCTACCACATTGATTACTGTAGCTTCGTAAGAAGTTTTGAAATCAGAGAGTATGAGTATTCTAACTTGGTTCTTCCATTTTTTTTTTTCAAAAAAATTTTTTGGGGCTGGGCACGGTGATTCATGCCTGTGATCCCAGCACTTTAGGAAGCCAGGATGGGCGGATCACAAGGTCAGGAATTCGACAGCAGTCTGGCCAGCATAGTGAAGCCCTGTCTCTACAAAAATACAAAACATTAGCTGGGTGTGGTGTGCACCTGTAATCCCAGCTGCTCGGGAGTCTGAGGCAGGAGAATCGTGTGAACCCAAGAGGCGGAGGTTGCAGTGAGCCGCGATCGTGCCACTGCACTCCACCCAGGCGACAGTTTTGACACTCTGTCTCAAAAAAAAATAGGTTTTTTTTGCAATTTTGGGGCCCTTGCAATTCTATACAAATTCGAGGATCATCTTTTTCGTTTCTGCAAAAAATACGATTGGCGTTTTGATAGGGATTTTGCACTGAATTTGTAGATCACTATAGGTCGAAGGGACGTCTTACATGTGAAGCCTCCCGCTTCATGTTCTGTAGTTTTCACCACACAAGTCTTTCGCCTTCTCATTTAAATTTATTCCTAGGTGTTTAATTCTTTTAGATGCTATTATGAATGGAATTGTTTTCCTAATTTCCTTTTCAGAGCATTCATTGCTGGTGTGTAGAAACATGACTCACCTTTCTGTGTTGTTCTTGTACCTTGTAACTTAGCAGAGTTTATTTATTAACCGGCCAGCTTTTTGTGGGTGTTTTAATGGAGGATTATTGTCATCTGAACACAGAAATGGTTTTACTTCCTCCTTTCCAATTTGGATGCCTTTTATTTCCTTTTTTTGTTTGATTACTCTGACTAGAACTTTCAGGGTGTTGTTGAATCAGGGTGTGGAAAGCAGGGATCTGTATTTTGTTCTTGATCTTGGGGAAACGTGTTAGTCTTTCACCATTGAGTGTGATATTAGCTGTGGGTTTTTCATAACACCCTTTATCATATTGAGGAAGCTTCTTTCCATTCTTGGTTTTCTGGGTCTGTTATCATGAAAGGGTGTTGGAGTTTGTCAGTTGCCTATTCTGCTCACCTGAGATGATGGTGTGAGCTTTTTGTCTTTGATCTGTTAATGTGGTGCATTACATTGACTGGTTCTCTTATGCTGAAGAGGGCCTGCATTCCAGGAATAACTGCCACTTGGTCACAGTGAATAATCCTTTTATTATGCTGTTAGATTTGGCTTGCTAGTGTTTGTGGAAGATACAGAACTAATTTTTTGATCCTTCTCTTAAATCTCATTATGCTGAATGGAAATACATGTAAAGAATGTAAATTTTGAAATTAAAAATGACCTCTTTAAGAAACAAGTTTGTACCAAAGGCCAAAATCTAAAATTACTAGAAAGTCGGCAAAAGTTAGTGGGACTAATGCGTAAGACTTCAAAATGTAGCTAACTGAAAAACAGTCTGTAGGGGAGTGACTGTTAGGAGGTTAGTCCGTAGAAAAGCCTCAAGTGCCTGACACGCACTAGAACTCACGTCGGCTTCTGTCATTTTATCATCGTTCTGAGTGTCATTCAGCTACAGGTTTTAGAATTTGACTATGTTTGTAAATGGAAATACCACTACTAAATCCAGTTGCTATAAACAGAATGAAGTCTTTCGTTTCCAAAGTTGACACTAGAGCCCTGTGAAAGTTATGATAAAAGAGATATTTTGGTGGCAAAGTCATCTCAGGGTAAGCACGGCCACTGCCAGTGGTGTGGGCGAGTGTTCTCGGGGCAGATGGGCTAAAAGCGCGTGGCACCCCCCCCCCTCGTCTCTCTTGGCCCTGCTCCTGCCTGTCAGACCCCGACTCCCCTTTCCTTCCCCCATGAGTGAAAGCTCTGGGGTCTCCTCAGAAGCAGATGCTGTCATGCTTCCGGGACGGCCTGCAGAACTGCAAGCCCGTTAAACACCTTTTCTTTATGAATTACCTAGTCTCTAGTATCTCTTTATAGCAGTGTGAGAACAGTCTAATTTAGATGGGCTTGGGGTCTGGCTTTCTAAGACAGATTTCCTTTCTTTCTTACCAATACAGGCACTTCACCAAGGGCTTGGGGCCCCCTGGGAACTCCTAGGGTGTTGGACCCTGCCTGGCTGACATGAGTGTGGCATGTGGCTTTTTCCTGCTGAAGCTGATGCTGGCTGTGTCTAACCCTCGGGTCTTGGAGGGGGTGGTTATGGCGAGCAGATCTGGTAGAGGCTTCTTGCTAGCACTCCCGGCTGAGGCTCCAGGTGAGACATCAGGAAGTTTGCACCGCTGCGTGGCAGAGTTACTGCTCTGTTCCTCCGTGGACCCCCTCCTTCTCTGGCCCAGGACAGGAGCCTTGCCCTGGGATGGCTGCGGAGTTGTCTGTCTTCAACTTTGTGAACTTACAGCTAGTGCATGGTGTGGGGACAGACACCGTCGGCCATGTGTGAAGTCAGATGTCTCCGTTCCCATCTGCTGCGGCCTCTGCAGCTGAGTGCTGTGTGGGTGGGTGTTCCCTGGTGCTTCATTCTCAAGTTTTCCTCTCCCATCTTTGTTCATGGGCTGACGTATTTCTCAGGGCTTTTATTTTCTGTGTTTTGGATTCAAACACTGAGCAGTTGAGGAGGGAGTATAGTACTCCCCACTCTGGGAGGAGAAGGGGTTCAGCCCAGCGGTGATAAGAAGGCACCGCACACAGCTGTTTCCCGTGTTCCCTGCGTGAAAGTGCATTGTCTTTACATCACCGAGACTTGCTTGTGTACACACAGCTGTGTACCTTGTCCCACCCTCAACTCTGGACGTACTGCCGTTTCCTGCAGAATTCCTGCCAGATCCTTTTCTGTTCCTTCTTAAAAACTGATACATACTAGTTGCACAGATTGTCGGGTACATGTGTCATTTTGATACACGTATACAAGGTGTTATGCTCAAATCAGGGTAATTAGGATATCCGTCACCTCGAACATTGATCTTGAGTGTTGGGAACATAGTGACTCTCTACTGGCTGTACACAGGAATCTCCACAACACATTGTTGGTATATTTGCCTGGCGTGCTGTAGACTGCTGGAACTTGTTCTTTCTGACTGTATTTTTGTGCCCCTTAACTAACTTCTTTAGTGTCCGCCTTTCTCTTCCTGGCCTCCAGTGACCACTAGTCTCCTCTCTCCTCCGTGAGATCCATGTTTTTAGCTCCCACCTATGAGTGAGAACATGTGAAGTTTGTGTTTCTGTGCCTGGCGTATTTCATTCACGTAGTGACCTCCGGTTCCGTCTGTGCTGCTGTGAATGACAGGATTTCATTCTTCCTTATGCTGAATCGTATTCTAATGAGCTTATGTACCACATTTTCTTTATTCGTTCATCTGTAGATGGATGCCTAGGCTGAGTTTCTGTCTTCGCCACTGTGGATGGTGCTGCAGTCCACATGGGGATGCAGGTGCCCCTTCGATGCAGTGGTTTCCGTTCCTTTGGGTGTATACCCAGCGTGGGACTGCTGGATCAAAGGGTGGTTACAGGGCTTGTTTTTTGAGGAACCTCCTCCTGTTTTCCATGTGGCTTTACTGCCTTCCTCCCCCACCAGCAGTGTGCAAGGCTCCCTTTCCTCCACATCCTCGCCAACATCTGTTGCTTTTTTTTCTTTTTGGTAACAGTCGTTCTGACTGGAGTGAGACGATCTCTCACTGTGGTTTTGATTTGCATTTCTCTGATGATGAGTGAGGTTGGGTACCTTTTCATATACTGCTTGGCCATTTGCATGTCTTCTTTTGAAAAAGATGTGTTTAAGTCTTTTTTAATTTAAGATTTAAGATTTTTTTAATTTAAGATTTTTAGGACTATTTCCTCACTATTGGGTTGAGTTCCTTATATACTCTGGCTATTAATCCCTTGTCAGATGTGCAGTTAGCAAATGTTTTCTCTCACATTCTGTAAGCGTCTCTCGACTTTGCTGATTGTGTCCTTTGCTGTGCAAATGCTTTTTAGCTTGATGAATCTGAGTTGCCTATGTTTACTTCTGTTGCCGATGCTTTTGATGTCTTGCTAAAGAAATCACTGCCCACACCAACGTCCTGCAGCGTTTCAACAGCGTTTTCTCTCAGTAGTTTCATAGTTTCAGGTCTTACATTTAACTCTACTCAAATTTGAGTTGATTTTTGTCTATGGTGAAAGATGAGGATGTAGCTTTATTTTTTTGCATACGGATATCCACTTTCCCCAGCACATTTATTAAAGGGTTTATCCTTCCCCGAGGTATGTTCCTGGACACTTGGTTGAAAATGAATTGTCTGAGGATGTGGGTTTATTTCTGGGCTCTGTTCTGTTCCATTGGTTGATGTGTCTGTTTTTATGTCAGTACCATGCTGTTTTGGTTACTCTAGCCTTGCAGTATAATTTGGAATGAGTTAGTGTGATGCCTCCAAGTTTGTGCTTTTTGCTCAGGATTGCTTTAGCTTTTTGAGGTCTTTTGTGGTTCTATATGAATTTCAGGAGTGTTTCTTCTATTTCCATGAAGAATGTCCTTGGTGTTTTGATAGGAATCGCACTGACTCTGTAGGTCGCTTTGGGTAGTCTGGCCATTTTAACAGTACTAATTTTTACAGTTCATCAGCATGGGCTGTCTTTCCATTGTTTTATGGCCTCTTGAATTTCTTTTGTCAGTCTTTCATGGTTTTCCTTATACACAGTTCCTTTTAGAACTCAACAAACACGATCATGTCTCCTGTAGTTAAAATCCTGGACTTAAAAGGTACAGACAACAAATAATTTACTAGTGGTTAAGAAATGAACTGAAGTACTCGTAAATTATTTGATGGGCTGTCCCTCTGAAGTGGCCTCACTTCAAATACACTGAGACTGTGTCAGTCTGTTTGAAATATCATGATATAATTTGCAACAGAGTTGTAAATGGAAACTGCAAATAAATCACCCTTTTCTCACATCCACCCCGAAATCACCTCTACCCTTCCTAACCTCCCCCCAATCAGCTCCACCCGCATCATCTCTACCTCTCATCACCCCCACCCGTCACCATCCCCATCACCTCCACCCCCATCACCTCCACCCCATCACCTCCACCCCCATCACCTCCACCCCATCACCTCCACCCCCATCGCCTCCACCCCCATCGCCTCCGCCCCCATCGCCTCCGCCCCCATCGCCTCCACCCCCATCGCCTCCACCCCCCCATCGCCTCCACCCCCATCATCATCCCTGTCACCTCCACCCCCATCACCTCAACCTCCATCACCTCCAAACCCATCGCCTCCACCCCGTCATCATCCCCATCCCCTCCACCCACATCACCTCCACTCCTCCTCAGCTCACTGTTCTTCCCTTATCTTCATCCATCGCTGATCTCCGTGTCTCGCTCTTATCCACTCACCACCATTCTTCCCTCAGCTCCCACCCAGTTTTAGCCAGGTTGTTCAGATGTGCTGGCTACACAGCACCCAGTAAGCAGCCAGCGGAGCTGCCACGTGGAGTCGACTGGGTCCACTCAGCAGGTCCCCTGTCTCTGTCCCACCGTCCTGTATGTGGGACTCTGTCACTGGGTCACTCGGCAGGTCCCCTGTCTCTGTCCCACCGTCCTGTATGTGGGACTCTGTCACTGGGTCACTCGGCAGGTCCCCTGTCTCTGTCCCACCGCCCTGCTATGAGGAGCTCTGTCCAGATGCTGGCCCCTTGAACACAAAGCCCATGCCACCACGTGGACCCACACCTCTTGTCAGTGGTTTTCCACTTGCCACAAACACATCCTTTCACCTCTCAGACTCTCGTTTATATTTCGCTTCTCTTTCTCTGGTTCTTCTTCACAATCTTGTTTCTTTTTCTGTTTCTTCCATGCTGGGATTGCTAGAGCTGGTAAGCTGCCTGCCATGCCCTTTCTGAGTGTGAATTTGGGGGTCCGGGCTCCAGCTTCATCTTTTGACCTGAGATTTCTGACAGCTGTGCTTGGCCCGTCACTCTCTGGTGGGGCCCCCATGTGGCAGACTCACGGGCCGATTCATCGTCTGGGCCAGGCTGTGTGCTCCGCACATTGTAGCTGGGCCCTGTCCTTGACGGTGGAGACTCTGCTCTTTGGGACCAGCTCAATGGAGGCTTTACTGGGAGACCAGGGCCATGAAAGGCACTTTAGCACTCCCTGTTCATACATCACAAGCTTTGCAGGGTAACTGCTGTGTTTTCATCTTGCAAATAGAGTTTACATTTTCCTTTACAATACCTTCTATTGTGTGCAGAACCACACTGCTCTTACTACTGGCCTTACGGTGCTGAGTATGGCCTCATGAGATGTTCCTATGGCAGACTCTTAAGCCTTCACCCTGGTCTCCTTATTGAAAAAACAGAGATACTCGGCCCAGCCCTTGTACAACCTCAGCCTAGTCCCAGCACCCAATCCTGGACAGCCACAGCCCAGTCCCAAGAGAGACACATGCACAGCTTCAGCCCAGTCCCAGCACTGATTCCGGGACAACCTCAGCCCAGTCCCAGCACTGATTCCTGGACAGCATCAACCCAGTCCCAGCA
>NW_022436951.1:42142107-42142948 GCF_009761245.1 Sapajus apella | reverse complement strand
CGAGTCCCAGCACTGATTCCCGGACAACGTCAGCCCAGTCCCAGCACCTATTTCTGGACGTCGCAGCCCAGTCCCAGCACTGATTCACTCACAGGTGTGCATGTGCCAGTAACTTAATTGCCAGAAAAAAACTCAGCACTCTTAAAAGAAGACAAAACCCAGCTCTCAGCCTACAGTGTCCACCATGTGCAGCATATGACAAACATTCCTAAAATAGGGATCCTGGTGTTATAATAGGGGTATAAATGTTCCAATCTTAAGTAAATTGACAGCCAGTAACTGATTTAAAGTGGTTTTAAAATGATTTTCTTCCTCTCAGTAGTGACTAAAGCTGATTTTATTACGCAGTTTTGAAAAGAGGAAGACAGCTGTATTAATCACCGTGTGGTATAAAAGATAATTATGATAATAACCCATTTTTCTGGTGAGCAAGGCCCGATGGCAGCCCTGCTCGGCCTCAGGCAGGGTCTGGTAAACCGCTTTGCGTCCTTCCGGCTGCATCTCAATCTCCATTGCTGCTCAACTCTAACGTGTGGTCCTTTAGGAAAAGCACAGAATCATGTGTAGTTTAAATCATATTTGTGGTTTTTCACTAACACCGTAAATTACAGCTTCCCACTGGAAGGACTTAAAATCAAATCAGGACAAGGTGCCAGCTCTCTCACTGGACAGAAGATGAAGACAGGCTGTTCTGGGTTCTCACGCTCCCGTCCTGAAGGTGAATTGCTGGGTAGAGGATGAGGGCTGTTCTGGGTTCTCACGCTCCCGTCCTGAAGGTGGAGAAATGCTGGACAGAGGATGAGGGCTGTTCTGGGTTCTCACGCTCCCGTCCTGAAGGTGG
>NW_022436951.1:42134250-42142097 GCF_009761245.1 Sapajus apella | reverse complement strand
TCATCTGGGCTCTCAGGCTCTCGTCCTGAAGGTGGAGAATTGCTGGATAGAGGATGGGGGCTGTTCTGGATTCTCGTGCTTCTGTCTTGAAGACTTCTCCATGAGGCTGATTCCTGTTACGACCAGGGATTGATAGCTGTGGCGGGGGGCCCTGCTCAGAGGCTGCTTTGGAAGGATGTTAGGTGACATTTCAGATCCAGTCATGCGAACACACAGCATACCTCCACTTACCACTTTTGTACCTCCTCTTGTTTATGTTGTTAGATAGAATCTGAAGGTGTTAGAAAAAAACTGTAATTGACGATTTAGGTGGAATCTGTTGTCAAATCTACAATTCAGAAAACTTAGTTTCAAGTATCCTGTCATGGTATCATCGAAAATTAGTTATTTCTCTTTTGGAAGCATGCATGGGAATAGTTTGGGGAGGCCAGGTGTGCTGTTTAAATACAGGATCCCAGACAGATCTGGTACAGCAGCTGGCCTCAGACAAAAGAGAATTCATTTTTCCTTTGAAGTCGGTTTGTTCTGGTTCCATTCAGCAGTGCTGCCAGCAGCCCCTCGGAGGAAAGAGAATGCATTTTTCCCTTTGAGACCTGAGAAGCTGTATGTCTAATTGTGCCGACACATTTTGAGGACCTTTTTCTACCTAAGGGTTTTCAAGACAACTTAGCAGGAAAGGTGGTTATTACCACCCAGCTTCCTGAAGAACAGTGACATTCGGTGCCTGCAGAGGCTGGGGTGGGGGTCCCATGGGCCGAGCGTGCCCCGCGCTCCCCTGCGCTCTGCCTCTCTCTCCTGCTCTGTGGTGGGACCAGGTCTTGATGGATGCCAGCAGTTTCCCTGCTGGATGCTATGGTAGAAAAGTCAGACTTGGTATAATTAAGACTGCATTTTCCTTTACATTGGTGTAAACTTCTCTGGCCTAGTCATGGTTTTGAATGAACAAACCTTCCAGCTTAAGTCATGTTTTAGTGTGAAGAATCTAGCTCAGGGCTGACTGGTTCGAAGAACTAAGAGTTAAATTCAGCCAAAAATGCCATAAAAGCCAGCATTTCATTATCAGTTTGCATTTTGTATTTAAAAAGAAGCTTTGAATCCTTTTAAGATGAAACATGCTGTTACTCTTATGGAATAATTGGTAGTGAGAATCGTGACTGATGGGCAGTGAGGATGGTGACTGATGGGTGGTGTGGACCGTGGTGGGCGGTGAGGACCGTGGTGGGCGGTGTGGGCCATGGCGGGCAGTGGGGGCCGTGGTGGGCGGTGTGGGTCATGGTGGGCGGTGTGGGCCTTGGCAGGCGGTGTGGTCCATCGTGGGTGGGGGGGGCCGTGGTGGGCAGTGGGGGCCGTGGCGGGCAGTAAGGACTGTCATGGGTGGGGGGACTCTGCTTGGGCTCCCAGGTGCGTCCCAAGGCTGTCACCTCTCCCAAGTTTGGGGCGCCCCCATAACACATTATCAAATTAAATGTAAAGAAGGGTAATGAGGGCTTGGCCTGGCCACTTTCAGACATTTTCCTTGCACTTAACCATGAGTGGAAACCCCTGAGATACAGGCACTGGGTGCCTCAGTGTCTGGCTAAGTCTGTCCACAGCCCAGCGCCACTCACACGGAACAGCTGTTCCTGAGCAGAATCAGGAAGGATTACGTGGTGCTTCAGGTCACTGCCAACGGAAACTTGAGTGTTGGACAGAGAACGGTGGTATTAAGTCCTCACCTGGAGAGGTTTCTGCACTGCAGTCAGAGTTGGGGATGGAGGAGGGACAAGGGGCCCCGCTGTGCCGCCGGGTCAAGGTGGGAGCACTTCCTTCCTCCCACACTACCTGCACCTCCTTGCAGGAATCTCTTCCCCTGGGAGCTGGAACAGCTGCTTCCCGTGAGGGCCAGGCAGTCAACTTTTGGGCTCTGAGGGGCCACAGGGTTTTTGTCACAGCTACCCAACCCTGTCGATAGAGGGCAAAAGCAGCCACAGATAACACATAGACCGGTGGTGTGACCGTCTTCCAGGAAGACTTTATTTACAGACGTTGGCATTTTAACTTCATAGGATTTTCACGTGTCACCAGCCAGTATTTCTCTTCTGATCATTTCGTCCCCTGGGGCCACAGTCTACAGATCCTTGAACATCGGCTAGAAACGGAAGAGCCGAGGGAGAGGCAAGGATTCCCGAGGACCCCAGGCCCAAGTCCTTGGTGTGCCTTCTTGCATTTGGGGGCCAAAGAGGCTTCTCCCCCAAAGCGCGCCCCATGAAAGACTCTGAACGCCTGTCAGGCAGAGAAGATTTCCCAGAAGATAAAAACCTCCTCAGGCAAGGCAGATTCTGTGAAGTCAGGCCATGCTTAATGGCGTCACTGGCATAATTAATTCAGACGTGGGACTGGGCTGTGTGATCGTGGCTATGGGATCAGCAGCACCTGTGGCTGGGAGATGCTGTCCTCATTCATCGCCCCTGCAGTAGCTGAGCATCTGTGAGTGTAGGGGTGGCGTTTGTGCAGCTGTACAGGGGACATCCAGCTGGCGGCCGGCGCTCATGGGCCCCACTCAGGGGCAGCTTCGAGGAGGGGAGCGACAGAGGATGGGCCCAGCCCCTGCTCTGTACCGACAGCTGGCTGGCAGGGACTCTGCCGTCGGCTCAGCATGCTCGTCCCTAGAGCGGGCTCCTTGACGCTCTGGCTCAGATACAGTGTTTGGGGAGGACTGGTTACGGAAACGCTTAGGGAAGGTATCTTTGTGTAATTTTGTTTCATAACGCATCATTTGTTCTGCTTGTGATTTCAATGTCAAGTCTATGGATAGGAATGCAGATACCATTTACCGCAGGATGAAATGGGAAGATGTGATCCTCCTAAAATGGAAAAGGGCATCTTGTTAGGAAAAGGTCGTCCATGGCCTACAAACCGGGGATGTCCCAGGCCCTGGGGGCAGAAGGGTGTGTTGTAGCACAGGTGGAGTCCCAGGCAGCTCGTCCTGGGGAAGGCAGCCTCTGGCGGGCCCTGCCGGGCATATCCTGCGGGGTCCTCTGCCTTTGGCGGGCCCTGCCGGGCGTACCCTGCGGGTTACCCTGCCTCTGGCGGGCCCTGCCGGGCGTACCCTGCGGGGTCCCCTGCCTCTGGCGGGTCCTGCCGGGCGTACCCTGCGGGGTCCCCTGCCTCTGGCGGGCCCTGCTGGGCGTACCCTGCGGGGTCCCCTGCCTCTGGCGGGCCCTGCTGGGCGTACCCTGCGGGGTCCCCTGCCTCTGGCGGGCCCTGCTGGCTGTATCCTGCGGGGTCCCCTGCCTCTGGCGGGCCCTGGTGGGCGTATCCTGCGGGGTCCCCTGCCCCAGCCCTCACAGTCAGTGACCCTGTGAGCTCGTCCCACGCACTGGCTGAGGAAACAAGGCTCAGATGCAGGAACGCATACAGGGCTGGGCACTTGGTTGATCAAGCCCGGGACCCACACACCTACTGGCTGCCCACCCCTGAACCGTTGGGTAGGTGAGCAAGTGTTGGGGGAGGGGGAGGGAGTCTCCCACTGGTAAGCAAGTGAGGGGGGAGGGGGAGTCTCCCACTGGTGAGCAAGTGAGGGGGGAGGGGGAGTCTCCCACTGGTGAGCAAGTGTGGGGGCAGGGGGAGTCTCCCACTGGTGAGCAAGTGTGGGGGCAGGGGGGTCTCCCACTGGTGAGCAAGTGTGGGGAGAGGGGGGTCTCCCACTGGTGAGCAAGTGAGGGAGGAGGGGGGTCTCCCACTGGTCTGTAAAGCACCTGCAGCCCCAGAGTTCTTCCTTCAGGAGAGGCTTTCAAACTGGCTGAGCTTCAGAGTGATACCTGCCGATTCCATCTTAGCGAGTTTTCAAAAATACTACCTGAGTCCAGGCAGATAGGATAAGGAGGAAAAATGTAAAAGTCTGTTTTTAAAAGAAATTGGTGGATTTGGGTACCTGAGCAGGGAGGAAAGGAAAGAAGGTGTCAGGATAGCCTCATTCTGCTCATAAACGTGAAAGAAGCTGGCCTGGCGTAGACCTGGAGAGGTGCTTCTGAGCAATTGCTGGGTGAGGTGTCCCAGCACAATGCTGGCAGGACAGGCGCTCGCTGCTGACAGGGTTTGGTGGCAGTAACCCCCAGCACCCCACAGTAGCACCCGGCACCCCACAGTAACCCCCCAGCACCTCACAAGAACCCCCAGCACCCCACAGGAACCCCCAGCACCTCACAGAAACCCCCAGCACCCCACAGTAGCACCCGGCACCCCACAGGAACCCCCAGCACCTCACAGGAACCCCCAGCACCCCACAGGAACCCCCGGCACCACACAGGAACCCCCGGCACCCCACAGTAGCCCCCGGCACCCCACAGGAACCCCCAGCACCCGCCAGTACACTGCACTCCCCACGCCATAGTGTCTCTCATCTAGTAAGGCGAGTGTGAGTTCAGAGGAGGCTTTTTTGGGCTTACGTCAGTAATCATTATTTTGGTTCACCAGCTGGCCTTATTACACAAGGTACGGCCCCAGTGCTTGAGCCCTGAAATAGCTCCTCTATCTCAGTGTTTTCTGAATCCGAACCAGAGAACTGAAAATTGTTGATACCATGAAAAAGTAAATTCTATGAATGATAAAACCCAGAGTTGTTTCTGAAACAGCCTCAGCTTCCTGGGTACAGACAAGATTCAGATATGCCACATGGGACCTCCTACCCCACCTCACGGAGCTTAATCTCCCCAGAACGCCCTGAGCACCAGCTCCATTTCAGAATTGCACCCACATCATCCTCTGCAGATAGCTGCGTCCCTTCAAGCACAGTGTAGGGACACCTGTCCAGAGAGAGTCCTTTGGTGGAGATGGGAACCACACCAAGGTGGGTGCCATGGCTGCCCTGGTGGTCAAAGGCTTTGGGTTCCAGTGTCCAGGAGCATCAGCCAGGCTGGGCTGGTCATGGTGTGTCAGCAGCAGAGCCACACAGTGGTTAGCACAGCGAGGCTTGCTCTACTCCCACCCCTGAGCTCGGCACATGGCAGCTGCCTCTGGGTGCAAGCTCAGGAACGGTTTCTCTCTGGGGTGCTGCCCGGGGTGCTGCCTGGCACGTGGCATCAAGGTGGGGCATGTGCCAGCTCTGGAAGCTTCTCAGCACTGATGCTCCTTGTCCCACTGCTTTCTTCGTCCCATGGCCGTGCCTGATGCCACTCTGCAGGGAGGTGCCGTCCTTCCCTGGGAGGCAGAAGTTCTGTGAGCAGCTGCCCAGCACGGGGGCTCTGTGCTGCAGGAGCCTGTGGCTGTTCTGTGCCAGCTTGCCCGTGTGGCAGCAGGACGCCCTTCTCCAGCCCTGTGGAGAACGGGTATGAGCAGCGGTGTTTTCCCAGGCCAGCTGAGCCCTTTTAAGCGCCCAGGCTTCTTTGCCCTTTTTGTGAAACGTTGCCTTCCTCCCTCTCTGAAGATCTTTTAGACTTTCTTAGAATTAATCCCATAAACACACAGGGGCAGGACACACGGAGCACACGCTGGTGCCAGGTGGCCATTGGATCCCAGCTCTGATACCGGCAGGCAGGCTTGGATTCCTCCCTGCTCACAGGCACTCGCGAAGGTTCCATGAAATCGTAAAAACCGTGGCTGGTGCATGGCATGAGCCCCCGTGTTGACCGTTACCGGTTCTGAGACTTTCACATCAGGGACGCAGGACTCAACGCCCCAGTGCCCTAGGAAGCCCAAGGCTCAGGGCACTTGGTGCCCCTGGATGGCTGTCCACGCACTGGACCCTGTTGGGAGCTCAGGTGGGACTGTCGCTGTGGTGAGCCCAGCCCATGCTGGGCGAGGAAGGAGACGCTGGTCCGCCCCAGCCCTCAGGACCTGATGGTCTAGCTTGGAGGACAGCCCGGTGAGTGGCTCCGAGTTGAAGAAGGGAGAGCCCAGCCCAGGTTGGGAAGGTGAGCTTGGCACCCGGCGGCCCAGGGTTCGGTGGTGGAGAAGCCACAAGTCACAGGCAGCGCCCCTACTGCCCGTGGCATGAGAAGGGCTGAGAAGTGGTGATGGGGTCTCTGAAGGGCCAGTGCAGGGTCAGCCAAAAAAGCTGATCCAAACGCACTGGCCCGACATGGGGCTGGCTTGGACCTGCTCACCAGCCAAGGAGGGGCCGTGTCATGCCAGTGCCATAGTGCAGGCCCTACCCCGCCCGCCAAAGTGGCTGCCTTGGTTTCCAGGCCATGCTCCCAGGGGGTTTGCACATGCAGGGCAGCCCCAGGGCTCCCAAGCGTGTTCCACCCACCAGCCCCTGACGACCACGCAGGTGGCAGGGGCGTCCTGAGGTTGCCTCCCTGCAGGCTGGCAGGGTCTCTTCCCCAGTTCGGCCCCTGCTCTGGCATCACCGTTCAGGAGCCTTAGGAACCTGATTCCTGGATTTCCACTCACAGCAGCCAGGGTGTCCCTGGAAACAGCCGCTGTTTGCAGAATTGTCTGCATGTCTTGACATGTGCAGGGTGTTTGGTGAAAAGAAAGTGACCTGAGCTTTTCAGTGACCACGTCTCTCATGGAGGCTGCTTCCTCTTGCAGACCTGCGACCTTAGCAATGTCTCCATTTGCTCATTGACAAACACTTGTTGGGAATCCAGTTCAGTGAGGAAATTGTAGATGGCAGGCACTTCGCTACTGATAGAAATCAGACGGCCTCACGGCTATTAGGAGGAAAAGGGAGCAGAGGTCTGGAGGCACACCTGCAGCTTGAAGATGGCTCTTCATTTTTTTTTTCAGTCTTTCATACGATTTTATTTTCTTCCTGCAACCATAATAATATGATATCCAAATTTTGTCTTAACTGGTGGGTCTGTAGACACAGGCTTATCCATCCCACCGACAGGCAAGGCAAACGCTGCTGCTTGAAATGGTCCCAGTGTGGACCCTCCGGTCACCCAGCCCAAGCCGCCCCCGTGCCTGTCTTTACCTTCACTTCACTGAATTCATCCCAGACTTGAACTCTTCCACGGCTTCCATGATTTTGAACTGCTTTTCGCAGAGTGTGTCTGGCCTTTCCTGCATTGCCACTGCCTTTGGGACCTTGTCAGCACTGTCACTCCCAGAGCCTGCTCCCCATTTCCCCGCTTTTCCAGAACCACTGTTTCCATTGGGCAGCATCTTGGAAACCTGCTGTTGAACTCTGCGGCCTCTTTTTTTCTATTTCACTACCGTGTTGTTTTGAGTGTGAGAGAACTGGGAATAGCTGAACTGTCCAGAGCTGTGGCTCTCCTCCTAGTTATTTTCAGTTCCGTGAGGAGAGCACCAGTACTGCCATCCAGGACAGGCGTCGGGGCAGGTGGGGTCCGTCCCTGGGGCTGGCAGCCCACCCCACCCAGCAGAAGATACTTCCAGTCCTTGGATGAAAATGTTGCTGTTTAGATTTCACGATAGAAATTACCTTAGGCCTAAATGGAGTTATTTTAAAATACTTGCAATTTTATTTATTTCAAGGTATTTTGTTCTTAGTTTGGCAGAAAAATCTGCCAACAGTATTAGGTGGCCAATTTCGTGAACATGTAAAACTGCACTTAAAATTGTCCACAGTGTGCTCACATTTCAAAACCCAAAACAAATGTATGTGAGAGGTTTTCTCAGGACCTCACTCTGCAAACTCCTTGCGTCACTAAATTCATGAATGGCTCCTCCTGTAGCAGGGTGAAGGCTGAGAACAGATTTTGGTGTGGAAGTAAGACCCAGAGCCCAGGGTGGGTGGGTGCACAGGCAGGGGAGGGAGGAGAGTAGGTACCCACAGGGAGACCCAGGTGCCACGTGCAGCTTCTGAGTGTGTGTGTGTGCATGTGTGTGCTCACAGGGAGACCCAGGTGCTGTGTGCAGTTCTGAGTGTGTGTGTGTGTGCATGTGTGTGCCCACAG
>NW_022436951.1:42105773-42134240 GCF_009761245.1 Sapajus apella | reverse complement strand
AGTTCTGAGTGTGTGTGTGTGTGCATGTGTGTGCCCACAGGGAGACCGAGGTGCTGTGTGGAGTTCTGAGTGTGTGTGTGTGCATGTGTGTACCCACAGGGAGACCCAGGTGCTGTGTGCACGTGTGTACCCACAAGGAGATGTGTGCAGTTTGTGTGTGTGTGTGTGTGTGTGGATGTGTGCACACAGGGAGACTCAGGTGCTGTGTGCAGTTTCTGAGTGTGTGTGGATGTGTGTGTGCTGAGAGAGAGGCAGGGCACAGTTCTGTGTGTGTGTGCAGGTGCATGTGTGCAAGTGTGGAGGTACTCTGTGTGCCCACATGTGGAGACTCATGGGCAGGGTGCAGTTCTTACCCGATTCTCTTCCCGCCAAGGTCTGCCGAGTGCAGACGTGGGAAGAGGCTGGATGTACAGCTCGGGGCCGCCCGCTGGGACATGCTGGTGTAGACCCACCTCTCTCGGGCTTTAGGGTTAGACCTAACAGCTTATTATTAATGCTCAGCCAACTGTGATGCTGCTCCAGGTCCTGCCCACCTCTGCCTGCTGGAGAAGGGTGCCAGCCCTGCTGAGACAGCCACACGTACCATCAGGCACAGCCCACGGGCCAGGGCCTGCTTGATGTTTGCTGCCAAGGACCCTGGCCCCCACAGACCCCATGCTTGGCGCCTCTGGGATCCACTGCTCTTCTGCTCGGGCCCCGTCCTGGGCACCCAGGCCCTGGCTCCTCCCTGTGCTGCTGTTGTAAGTTCCATGACGTTGCCCCAGCGAGCCTGGGCATTCCTGGCTGGTAGTTCACCGGGGAGTCTCCGGTGCTTCCTTCCCCATCTGTTCACACAGCGAGACCTTCTCAGCTTCGGGCCCTGCTCAGATGTCCCTTCTTGCAGGAAGCTGGCCTGGACGCCCGGTGCTGCTGAGGGCTCACCCTGGGATCCCACCTGCCCACCCCTGCCCTGGGTCTGGCCTCACCGTGGCCTGTGAGTCCTGGAGGGCTTGGGTTGCCCTGGGCACAGGCTTGGTGGGCATGTGTCAGTGAGGAGGGAACTGAGCTGAGGCCGGCACTGCACTTGCCCTGGTGTGGCCAGGAGCTCTGGCTGGACCTCGGTGGGGCTCATCTGAGAGCAGCCTGCATCACCGCGTGGCCCAGTAGCTCCCAATCCAGCGATCCGGGTGGGGCTGGGGCAGCAGCCTGGGTCCAGGTGTGTATACCTGGGCTTCAGGGAGTGTGGTGGAGTGGAGCAGCACCTTTCCAGCACAGTCACCACATGGACTCGGGGAATTAGGAGAGACAGAGGCTCAGGACAGAGGCACCCAGCTTGACCCAACTCCAAAGCACTCAGCCACCCCCTGCAGCCAGGGCCTGTGTCTCCAGTGGGCTTCGCGTGTGGACTGGGTTGGATGTGGGAATTGGAAAATCATTTCAGGGAGCAAGACATTTGCTGGGTGAAGCTTTCAACAGGACCTGGGAATCTTTCTAAATCTACTCAGGTGACAAAGTCAGTGCATTAGGAATTGGGGATGATGTGGCCTCTGGTGATTGCTGAACTCTTCAAAGAATATAGAACGGAAACCCAGGGAGGCAAAGCACATTCCCTCCTTCCCTCTTGCCATCCTTCCTTCTTGGCACCCTCTTGTACCAACTTTGGGCCAATGGAACCTTTAGTCTTAGAAGCATCTTCAGCCTCCCCAGCAGAGAGAGTCGAGAATCCAAAATACACAGTAGCCTGATTGGAAAGCAGGGCTGGTGTAGACACGCCAGGTGCAGAAGGCTGGGTGTAAACAGACCAGCCTACACACCAAACCCTGCTTGGGACGAGGCTTCCTAGGCAGGTTTTGATTCAATGGTGGTTTCTGAGTCTGCACAGACAGGAAACCAGAGATGGGCACAGGCACCTGGGCCGGATGCCAGGGGCCATCACTGGGCCCCAATGGGCCTGAGTGGCTGTGACCAGGTAGCAACCAGAGTGAGCCTCCTGGGGGTGTGGGTTTCATGCCTGACCTTCTCACTCACCACCCTGCTGCACTGAGAAGGTGGCCATTGATGGGAACTGGGGCAGAGCGGGGCAGTGTGGGCACCCCTGCCATCCCCAGGGGCCCTGCTTGGAGGGAGACCGAGGTGCTCTGTGCAGTTCTGAGAGTGTGTGTGTGTGTGTGTGCGGATGTCTGCTGCCCACAGATGTCCGGCTTTTTTGTAGGCAGATCATGAGATCAGGAGTTTGAGATCAGCCTGGCCAACATGGTGAAACCCTGTTTCTACTAAAAACACAAAAATTAGCTGGGCACAGTTAGTGATGGCACACACCTGTAGTCCCAGCTACTCGGGAGGCTGAAGCAGGAGAATTGCTTGAACCCGGGAGGTGGATGTTGCAGTGAGCAGAGATCACACCGCTGCACTCCAGCTTGGGTGACAGAGCAAGACTTCATCTCAAAAAAATGGAATCTGGCCAGAGGCAAAGGCCACAGCAGTGAATTAAAAGTTTCTGGGTGACAGGTACCTCCCATGCTCCCCACTCCAGGTGTCAGGCCCTGGGCTGAAGCAGAGGGACCCGCTAACCACGGGTGACACAGAAGCCGGGGCAGGATCTGCAGCACGCATGTACACGCTGGGCACTCTATAGCACACGTGCACACATACAATCTGCAGCATATGTGCACACACCCATGTAATCTGCAGCACACATGCACACACCGGGCATGCCAGGCACTCTACAGCACATGTGCACACACCCACACAATCTGCAGAACATGTGCACACACCCACGCAGTCTGCAGCAGACATGCACACACCCGCATGGTCTGCCTCAGTGAGGCTCAGATCTCATAAACTGGAAGACCTTCGGGTTTGAAGTCAGCACGCATTTGTACATTTGGCGGAAACAAGAATCCTGAGATCTGTGAAGGCGAGAAAGTGGGCTGAGCTGGTGGATGTGAGCTTGTAGGTCCCTGACCTGTGTCTGCTCCCTCTCCTCGGCCCGAGGCCTGGGCACAGCTGGCAGTTCCTCTGCCCACACACACTCTGCCCGGTCAGGCTCACACTTCATCAGAGTCCCGCACACACACTGCAGCTCCCTCATCAAAGCAGTCATCTGGTTGTAGCACCCCCAAAGGCGCTTCCCAGAATAGGGGTGCTGCAGTCACACCAGACCAGGAGACAGCACACACTCTGCCCTTGAGGCACACGGGACACGTGAGCAATCGAAGGCTACGTGAGGCCTGCTGTGAACGGGCCTGGTTCGTGGCTCACGTGGCTTGCTCAGGGGTCTGCAGGCAGCTTCCCTGGGGTAGCTGTGGCCTGGCCCAGGCCCTCAGTGGCCCCACTGGGAGCTGTCCTGAGGAAGGGGTGCAGGTGGGACCCCTGAGTGGACCTGGGGCCTGCCCCAGCCACCGTGGAAGCAGGCGGAGGCAGGGCCAGCGCCTGATGGTGCCACCTTCCTCATGCTGGGCAATTCAGACGGTGGCCCTGGAGAAGGTAGCCGTGGGCAACTCTGGGCTGCTGACCGCATCTCATCTAGACGTGAGGGTGGGGGAGGAATGGGCCTGGATTTGGGCATCGGAGAGGTAGGAGGACGCCTCTCCCGGGGATGGTCCGGTGTCGGCTTTTCAGCTCCCGCAGAACAGCTCATTCAAGACGCCTCTCCCGGATCCCGTTCCTCTTACTTCCTGCCCATCTCTCCTGTGTCAATTGAGCATTTGCCCCAAATCCCAAAGCACAGCCATCCCAGTGCCCGTCGGGGATGATTCTGTCCCCGGCCAGGCTGGCCCACTCCTCCTCATGGACTGCGGGTTTGCTGTGTGGCTCGCGTGTGATCCGAGTTTCCGGAAGCTGGATCACATCAGCACTTCTGCACTAACTCAGACTGTGTTTAGAGCATCCCTGTCGACAAGTCAGTGGCCCTGTCAGGTGGGTGGGAATGAGCCAGTGCGTGCGAGGAAGGGAGCAGACCCCTGGAGTGGCGGGGCCGGCCGGGGCCTCTGCCGGCGGGATGCAGGACACAGGAGCCCAGCCCAGACCTTCCCTGAGTCACGCTGTTCGCAGACGCTGAGCTGTGCTGCAGGTACGTCCAGTCGCAGGCCCGGCCGACAGGACAGCCGTCTCCCACTGCAGGCCAGAGGAGCCCCTCATTTATTTTCAGTTTCCTTGGGGCGTTACCTGTGTGATTAGCTATTCAGAGGTGTCTCACGTGTACCTGCTGTGCCGTTAAAACTGATTTCGCCGTTTCTAACCTCCTCGGCTTGCACTGTCCTGCACTTCACACACACGGGAGCCCTGGGGTAGGCCCTCCGGAAGTGTTTCCTCCAAAACAGCACTACACGTTTTTAAACAAGAATCACGTCTCTTCATAAGAGCACGTTGCACCAAAATGCCAAGCAGAAACCGGTGGCCAGTGATACTTTTTTTAGGGTGCCAAATGGCCACAAATCGGCGACCTTGAGAAGGGGTGTCCTGAGGGTTTCGCTGTCAGTACTATTTAAATGATCGACACAGTTAAAATATATTGGCTGTGGATGAACTTGTTTTCTGAGAAAAAAAGTGGCGCGTGGATGAGCTCCGCCCTCCCCACGAGTGAGTGTCTTCTGGTGTGAAGCCAGGAGAGCTGGGAGGAGCCCCTCCCACAGGACTGCCCAGCCCCACCCCAAAACCTTGTGCTGTTCAGGTGCAGGGGATGAACTCACCCCACATCTAGGCTGGGCTGTGCCTCAGTGTGACTGTGATGGGAATGGCAGCCCACATTTACACAGCTGGTATATGGGGCCCCTGCCCAGGATGGGGCCCCTGCCCAGGACAGGGCCACCAGTCTGCCTGACATGCCTGCCCCTCTGCTGTGGGACAGCACAGGGAGAACACCAGGAGCTCACCCTGCACCGCGGACTCCCCTGCACCTTTTGTCTTCCTCAGTTAACTCACGTCATGCCAGTCACAGGACAGGGGACTTCAGTGTGGATTCTTCAATGCCAGCCTTGGACTGTGGTGTGCACTTGTTTTGAGTTATGTCCTTAAAGTTTCTGAATTCTCTCTTTCATTTCAGGATCTGGAATCTCTTGTCGCCTATATCCAGAGCACTCTCTCTGCTCTGTACCCACCTTTTGAGGCCACGGCAGCCACGGTGCTCTGGCAGCTGTTGAGCGTGGCCGAGAGGTGCCACAGTGGGGACAGGCTGCACTGCCTCACCAGCTTCCTCCTCCCAGCCAAGAGGACCCTGCAGCACCTGCAGCAGGAAGCCTGTGTGAGTACCTCCCCTGTAGCTCTGCGACTGCCCAACCTGGAGGAACCTGCCCTTTCACTGGCAGGGCGGCAACTGGGCCCATCAGGGCACTGGCTCAGTACCTTCCTCTGACTTCTGGCTCCTCCCTCCTCTTCCCAAATGAAGGCTCAAATAAGGCTGCATGTCCCAGAAACAAGGGTTTCTTGAGCTTGCCAGAGTGTGTGGGGCCCTCTTTGTCCCCCAAGACCAGTAAAGTTTTACTGCACTCTTAAGGAAGGAAACAAGTCATTCTCCAGAGTGAGCACCTCAGAGCTAAGTTACTACAACAGTCGCAGTGCAGGCCGACCTGGAAGGGATTGCAGTGAGCACCTCGGAGCTAGGTCACTGCAGCACTTACAGTGCAGGCCCACCTGGAAGGGAATGCAGCGAGCACCTCGGAGCTAGGTCACTGCAGCAGTGACAGTACAGGCCCACCTGAAAGGGATTGTAGTGAGCACCTGGGAGCTAGGTCACTGCAGCAGTGACAGTGCAGGCCGACCTGGAAGGGATTGCAGCAAGCACCTCAGAGCTAGGTCACTACAGCAGTCACAGTGCAGGCCGACCTGGAAGGGAATGCAGTGAGCAGCTGGGAGCTAGGTCACTGCAGCACTCACAGTGCAGACCGACCTGGAAGGGAATGCAGTGAGCACCTCTGAGCTAGGTCACTGTAGCAGTGACAGTGTAGGCCGACCTGGAAGGGAATGCAGTGAGCACCTCGGAGCTAGGTCACTGTAGCAGTGACAGTGTAGGACCACCTGGAAGGTACTGTAGTGAGCACCTCTGAGCTAGGTCACTGCAGCAGTCATAGTGCAGGCTGACCTGGAAGGGACTCTAGTGAGCACCTCTGAGCTAGGTCACTGCAGCAGTCACAGTGCAGGCCCACCTGGAAGGGAATGCAGTGAGCACTTGGGAGCTTGGTCACTGTAGCAGTGACAGTGCATGCCCACCTGGAAGGGATTGCAGCAAACACCTCGGAGCTAGGTCACTGCAGCAGTGACAGTGCAGGCCCACCTGGAAGGGATTGCAGCGAGCACCTGGGAGCTAGATCACTGCAGCAGTGACAATGCAGGCCCACCTGGAAGGGATTGCAGCGAGCACCTGGGAGCTAGGTCACTGCAGCACTCACAGTTCAGGCCCACCTGGAAGGGACCTAGTGAGGTCCTTGGAACTAGGTTGCTGCTGCAGCCACAGTGCTGACTTGGCATTCAACATGTCTCTCTCATTAAGATTAATCATTTTTAGCTTTCGATTTAACGTAAGAGATGTCCAGCTCTTCCTTTGACCTGAACGCTTAGATGCCATTGCAGGGTTATTACTTAGCCTAATTTCAATATTATTGTTTCTGAGGGAATAGGGAGGCCCAAGGGAAGGGAGAGAGACGGAGGAATCCCCAAGTCAACGGGGCAGTCAGGACACACACGACGTTTATTGATGAAGTTTGCTGTCGTATGTTAGCATGGTTCATGCCACCCCGAAACCATCACAATAGTAGTGTCAAAGTTCTCTGATTATAGACCACCATACTGATATAATTATAATGAAAGAGTTCAGAATATTGTGAGAATTCCTAAATGTTATACCGGGACACAGATTTGTCACATGAAAAATGCAGTATCTGCAAACCTTAATCAGCTGGAACACCGTAAAACGAGATACGTCTGTAGGTACAGGTGAGTCCCGCTGGATGAGTTTCTTGTATGTTTGTGCTGTCGGTTGTTCTTGAGGCCAGGCTAGAACGGCAGTGAGAGCAGGTTGTGGGTGTGTTGCAGTGAGCCGCTGGAGCGCGCCTGGCTGGGTCCTAAAAAGCACAGCCTCCGTTGATCAGCACCGCCGAGCCCTCCGCTGAAGTTGAATTGGGGCATTGTTTTTAGACTGTGGCTGGGCCACACTGGCTTATTAGACTCGTCGTGTGTCTTTGGTTAGAATGACAGGACTGGGGAGGGGCAGGCACGATCTCGGTTTGATTCCTTGTGTGAGGTCATCCCTTCGTCTGTGAGCAGGTACCTGGTGCACGTTTCACAGATGTTGACTAATATGGGGAAGGAACAGGTGCCTGGCAGGAGACTGAGCAGCGGCACGGGAGCCACGCTGCTTTGGTTAGAGCTGAGAGTTCCCGGCTGCTTTCAAAGCCTGCCCGTTTCACCTTCTTCCTATGCAGTTTCTTTTTCCTCTCATTCTAACATAAACCACCTCTCTCCCCACCTAAAAACTGCTCTTCTCCTGGAAAAGTCACGTGAATTACGGTACTTTAATATGGATGCATATTTACTAGTATTTAATAAGCACAACACACAACTTAGGGACAGTCTACTTGATATTTATATTACTCTTTGCTTTTGAATGAAAAAAATTTGTTCATCTCTGTAACAGGAGAAAAATGCATTTACCTTGACTACTATGACATTTTAGTTAATATAAATTCAATTCATGGTTTATTTAACATGTTCCAGTTAACATAAATTCAATTCTGTTTTTATTCACTTATCCACTATTATCAAAATATGTGGTTGGGAAATATATTAATATTGAGATAAATTGTCGTGGAAGGCTTCAGTGATTACTGTGGCCTGACCCTCAGTAAATAAATGAAATGCTTAATCACTTAACAAGCTATTTGTCACTTTGTTTCATCACAGTTTGGACAAAAATGTGTCTGGAGAAGTTTAGGGGAAAGGGCAAGGTGTGGCAGCTTGCGCCTGTAATCCCAGCACTTTGGGAGGCCGCGGCGGGAGGATCAGCTGCGATCAGGAGTTCAAGACCAGCCTGGCCAGCATGGCGAAACCACGTCTCTACTAAAAATACAAAAACTGGCTGGGCGCGGTGGCTCAAGCCTGTAATCCCAGCACTTTGGGAGGCCGAGGCGGGCGGATCACGAGGTCAAGAGATCGAGACCATCCTGGTCAACACGGTGAAACCCCGTCTCTACTAAAAATACAAAAAATTAGCTGGGCATGGTGGTGCGTGCCTGTAATCCCAGCTACTCAGGAGGCTGAGGCAGGAGAATTGCCTGAACCCAGGAGGCGGAGGTTGCGGTGAGCCGAGATCGCGCCATTGCACTCCAGCCTGGGTAACAAGAGTGAAACTCCGTCCCAAAAAAAAAAAAAAATACAAAAACTAGCTGGGTGTGGTGGCGGGCACCTGCAGTCCCACCTACTCAAGAGGCTGAGGCAGGAGAACCGCTTGAACCCAGGAGGCAGAGGTTGCAGTGAGCTGAGATTGTGCCTCAGCCTGGGTGACAGAGCAAGTCTGTCTAAAAAAAAAAAAAAAAAAAAAAAAAATTTAGGGAAAAGAAATCAGAAATATAGAAATAGGATATTTCCATAAAAGAGAGACAGAAGGGAGCTGGGAATTAGAATAAAGTAAATGAAATCAATCAAATAGAAGAACAGGAGGGAGTAAACATAACAAAGCCATGGGAAGTGAAGGGCACAGCGTCGTAACACGGGCCTAAAAACTAGACCAGAAAATTCAAGCCAGAGGATCGCTAGGAGCAATGTTCACAGCAAAGTATCGTAGCAGGCAAAGTGCGTTGTCGGGTCTGGATAAGATCATTCAGCAGCACTACTGGTTACAGACGGCCAGGAATACGTCATCTGTGAACCCCTAACAGCATAGCCTGAAAACGTGTGAGACGTAAGTGGACAGAATTGCAAGGAGAAATCCAGAATGACAGTGGGAGATTCTGCCTCTCTGAAAAGCAGATGGGGTGAGCAGACCACACACTGCGTGGAATGTACTTTCATTTATTTTTTTATTTTATTTTATTTTATTTTATCTTGAGACAGTCTTATTCTGTTGCCAAGCGCCAGGCTGGAGTGCAGTGGTGCGACCTTGGCTCACTGCAACCTCCGCCTCCTGGGTTCAAGCAATTCTCCTGCCTCAGCCTCCCGGGTAGCTGGGATTACAATTGCACACCACCATGCCCAGCTAATTTTTTTGTATTTTTAGTAGAGACGGGGTTTTGCCATGTTGGCCAGGATGGTCTCGATCTCTTGACCTCATGGTCCGCCTGCCTCAGCCTCCCAAAGTGCTGTGATTACAGGCTTGAGCCACCGCGCCTGGCCGGAATGTACATTTAAACAGGCGAACTCTCTTCCACTAAGGGGCACACGTAGCGTGCTGAGCCCAGCAGCTGTAGAATCCGTGTCCCTCCAGCTGTCCATGGAACACTTCCCAAAGCTGACCAACATCTTACAAAATTCTTGTCCATTTGTAAACGTTTATCTCAAGGGTGTACAATTAGAGAATATTGGAGCGAACAACACGTTCTCCTCCTCCTCCCCCTCCACTTCCTCCTCCTCCTCTTCTTTTTTTTTGAAACAGGGTCTCACTGTGTCACCCAGGCTGGAGTTCAGTGGCACGATCACGGCTCACTGCAGCCTTGACCTCCTGGGCTCAAGTGATCCTCCTGCCGCAGCGTCAGAGTAGCTAAGACTACAGGTATGCATCACCACACCTGGCTAATTATTTTATTTTTAAATTTTTTTTGTAGAGACGGAGTTTCACTATGTTTCCAGGCCGGTCTTGAACTCCTGGGCTCAGGTGATCCTCCTGCCTCAGCCTCCCAAAGCGCTGGAATTACAGGTGTGCACTACCATGCCCAGGCTACATTCTTAAGTGTACCTGTACGCTTATCAGAATCAATTCTTATCCAGAAAGCGTCAACGAATACCAAAGAAGTTATATCTAAAGGCCACAATGCAGTAAAGCTAGAAATCAACAAGAAACCCTCACGTTAGGAAAATGTTTCAGCCTGTTTATGTCTAGTGTCCCATTATTGAAATGCAAGGTTTGTAGGGGTTACTTATATTCCTCTGCTGAAGGCCATCTCCAAGGTCTGATTTTTCACACACAAAAAATTTGCAACCTCCAGAATAAATGGGTTCATGTACTGCTGAATAAAAGATGACAAAACCACCAAGAAAACTGTCAAAATATTTAGAGCCGAAGAACAGATGTGTCCTGTTTCCAGTTACAATGTGGAGGAACCAGCAAAGCAGCAAGAATCCCCCAGAGAAGCCTGCGCAACTGCACCTTCCTTTAAAGCCATCCGAGAGGCAGGGACATGAAAAACGCCTGAAAGAACCAAACTATGGAGCGACAGTGCCTCCCTAGGTGAGTAAATAATGGAAGGCAGTTTCACACCGGGGGCTGGTCCCTGAGGCTGGAAGAGGATGGAGCAGGAGCAAGCCTGTCAGAGAAGGACCTTTTTTGCTGAGACAAGGAAGAATCAGCAGAATTTAGGAAACCTCTGGGCTGACAGATAAGAATCTGGAGAAGCCTCGAATGCAGGATAATCTTCTCTAAGAAATTCTCTTATAGGGAATTTTGCTGAGTACGTGGAAATTGAAGGGTGGAACTAGAAAGCAAAAAGAGATCTCAGAATCTTACAGCCACATGGGGCTGGTACATTTGCATAATCATCCTGTACTCCCAGCACCTTGCAAGGCTGGGGTGAGCCACCGCACCTGGCCAAAATGCCCTTACTTCAATACAAAGACACACGAAGGTGGAATCTAAAAGAATGGGAAAACTGCCACTAACCATGAGAAATGTTTGTGGTAGCATTAATATCAGATAAGTAAGATTTCAAGACAATGAGATTACCAGAGACAAATGGGGACGATTTGTAGCAATGAAAGGCTGAATTTATCAACAGAATGCCTGATAACGGAGCTTCAGATACATAAAGCCAAACAATTAGCAGCAGTAAATGTAGATTTTCACACTCTCCTGTCAGCAACTGATAGAACAATTGGGAGAAGACTCATTCAGAATATAAAAAACCTGAACATTAGTAAAAACTTGACCTGTTTGACACTTAGCAGAACATTGCACACAACAAATGCAGAACACACATTCTTTCCAAGCTTACATGCAGCACTTCCCAAAATAAACTACATGGTGTAGATAATTTTTTTCAAAATACCAATAATTTTCTAAGGACAGTGATCATACAGAGTTTTTTTTTTTCTGACCACAGTGTTATTAAATCAAAGCTCAATCATGTAAAAGAGATAACTGGAAACTCACAAAATACTTGGAAATGATGTAATGTATTTCTAAGTAATCCATAGCTAGAAAAGACTACAGTGTCCGTAGGGGATACTGGTTTCTGTTTTCTTTTGTCTGATATCTTGGTAATGCTTCTTAGAATGAGTTAGGAAGTATTCCCTTCTCTTTAATTTTTTGGAAAAATTAGAAAAGGGGTGGTATTCTTCTTTAAATGTTTGGTAAAATTCACTAATGAATCCATCAGTTCCAGGCTTTTGGTTAAGAGATTTTTTTTTTTTTTTGAGACAAAGTGTTTCTCTGTCACCCAGACTAGAGTGCAGTGGTGTGATCTTGGCTCACTGCAACCTCTGCCTCCTGGGTTCAAGCAATTCTGCTGCCTCAGCTTCCCAAGTAGTTGAGATTACAGGGTCCTGCCACTGCGCCCAGCTAATTTTTGTATTTATAGTAGAGACAGAGTTTCACCATCTTGGCCAGGTTGGTCTCGAACTCCTGACCTCATGATCCACCTTCCTTGTCCCCCCAAAGTGCTGGGATTATAGGCGTGAGCCACCTCGCCTAGCCTGTTAAGAGATTTTTAAATTACTGATTCAATCTACTTACCAGTCATAGATCTATGCACATTTTAAATTTCTTCATGATTTAGTCTTGATAGGCTTTGTGTCTCTAGGAATTAATCTAGATTATTCAGTTTATTGATGTACAGTTATTCATAAGTTTTCACAATCCTCTGTATTTCTGTGGAATCAGTGGTAAGTAATAGCCCCACTTCAGTCTGATTTTAGTGACATGAATCTTCTGTTTTCCGTCCACCTAGCTAAAGGTTTGTCAATGTGCTTTTTTCTTTCCAAGAAAACAATTGTTGGTTTCATCATTTTGTGTCTGGTTTTTCTATTCTCTATTTCACTTCTCTCCACTCCAAGCTTTGGGTTAGTTTTTTCTTTTTGTTTTAGTTCCTCAAGTTGTAAAGTTAGGTTGTTGATTTGAGATCTTTACTTTTAAAAATATAGGCATTTATAGCTATAAATTTCCCCCTTACCACTGCCTTTGCTGCCTCCCATGAGTTGAAATATATTGTGTTTTTGTTTTCATTTCTTTCTAAACATCTTCTAATTTTTCTTGAGATTTCCTTTTCAATCCATTGTTGTTTAAGAGCATGTTGATTAATTTCTACAATTTTGTGAATTTTCCTGTCTTATTCCTATTATTGACTTCTAACTTCATCCCTTTGTGATCAGAGAAGATAATTTGTATGATATCTATTTTTTAAGTCTACTGAGACTTAATTTGTGGCTTATCATACGATCTAGCCTGGAAGATATATGTCTCACATGTGCACTTGAGGAGCATGTGTATGTCCAGCAAGAATATCCTTCAAACATGAAGGCAAAATGATGACACTGTTGGGTAGAGTGTTCTCATATGTCTGTTAGGTCGAGTCAGTTTATTGTGTCGTTAAAGTCCTCCGTTTTAAAAAATATAACTTCTGTCTGGTGGTTCACGGTCCTTGACAGTGAGGTGTTGAAGTCTCCAACAATTATCCTAGAGCTGTCTGTCTCTCCTCAGTTCTCCTGGTTTTTGAGGCATGCATTTTGATGGTCTGTCATTAGGTGTGCTAATGTTTATAACTGTTGCATTTCTTGCTGTGTTTAACCTTTCATTAATATATAAGCTTCTTCATGGTGTCTTGTAACATTTTATGATTTAATGTTCATTTTATCTGACATTAGTATAGCCATCCCTGCTCTCTTTCTCGGTCAAGATTTGGATGGATCTACTTTTCCATCTTTTCAGTTTGGATCTGTTGTGTCTTTGGATCTCAGGTGTGTTTTCTATGGACAGCATATGGTTGGAGCATGTGGGATTTTTGAAAAAATCCATTTTGCAAGCTGGGTGTGGTGGCTCACACCTGTAATCCCAGCACTTTGGGAGGCCAAGGCTCACCTGAGGTCAGGAATTTGAGACCACCCTGGCCAACATGGTGAAACCCCGTCTCTACTAAAAATGCAAAATTCCATTTTGCAGGCTGGGTGTGGTGGCACACACCTGTAATCCCAGCTACCTAGGAAGCTGAGGCATGAGAATCACTTGAACCCGGGAGGCTGAGGTTGCAGTGAGCTGAGATTGCACCACTGCACTCCGGCCTGGGTGACAGAACAAGACTGAAAAAAAGAAAAGAAAAATCAGTTTGCCAGTCTGTCTCTTGATTGGACAACACATGTGTATTTAAGGGCGTTGCCCATGAACAGGCCTCTGCTGTTTTGCCCTTGGCTTCCTATGTGCTTTTTGTCCACTTCCTGCACGACTGTCTTCTTTAGTTTTACCTGATTCTTTTCTCACTTCCTTTTGTGTACATTCTATACTGATTTCCCTTTGATTACCATGGGGTTACATTTATTATCCTAAAGTTGTAACGCTAATTTGAATTTAAACTACCTTAACATTGATAATACAAAAAGATTATGTTTCTTCACAGCTTTGTCTCACCCCTTTTGGTTGCTGATGTCAGAAAATTACATCTTGATACATTATTAGTGTTATTAGTAGTATAAAGTATTATTAGTTAAACATAAACTAATAATTCTTGTATTAGTCTCTTAAATCATGTAGAAAACAAAAAGGGCCGTTACAAGCCATTGTCATGCTAATGCAGCTTTAATAACTTGCATGTATTTACCTCTACTGAGATCTTTATTTCTTCATAGTCCTTCAAGTAACCCTCCAGTGCCCTTTTACTTCGCCCTGCTGGACTCCTTTGATTGTTTCCTGTGGGGTGGGTCTAGTGGTAACAAACTCTCCCAGCTTTTGTTTATCTGAGAATGTCCTAATTTCTCCCTCACTTTTGAAGCATCCTCTTGCCAGATACAAGACTCCTTGTCAACAGGATTTTTTCCTTTTATCATTTTGAATATTTTGACCCACTGCCTTCTGGACTTGAAAGATTCTGATGCAAAATATGGCAACAGTCTTACTGAGGATTCAGTATGTGATGAGTCACTTCTGTCTTGGTGCTTTCAGGATTCTGTGTTTGTCTTTGTTATTCAGAAGTTGGATTATGATGTGTTTTGGTGTGGGTCTTTGAGTTCCTCTTATTTGGAGCTTATCAGGCTTCTTGGATGTTTATATTCATATCTTTCCTCAAATTTGAGAAGCTTTCACACATTATTTCTTCAAATATTCTATGCCTTTTTACTCTCCTGGAACTCCCACGTTCCATATGCCACACAGGTCTTTTAGGCCTTGTTCACTTTTCTTTAATCTTTTTTCTGTCTGCTCAAATTTGCCTTTTAATCCCTTTGGTGAATTTTTCATTTTGGCTGTTATACTTTTCAGCTCCAGAATTTGTTTGGCTTCTTTTTAGGACTTTTAATATCTTTGTTGATATTTCCATTTTTTCACACATCACTTGCTTTATTTTCTTCACATCTCTCTTTAGTTCTTCCAGAATCTCTGAGCTGCTTTAAAGTCTTTTCCTGGTAGGTCTACCATCAGGTCTTTTCCAGGGACAGTTTCAGATTATTTTTTCCATTGAATGGAACACACTTGACTGTTTCTTTGAAGGCCTTATGACATTCTGTGGAAAATTAGATATTTGAATCTAATAATGTGATAACTCTGCAAATCAGATTTTCCCCTCCCTTGGGGTTGCTTTTTGTGTTGTTGTTGAAGTGGCATCGTTGTCTGGGGTAAATACCTGGGGTTCATCATTTCACACCAAGAAGATTAAGGACAGGGACACACATGAGGAGTGAGTTTAGGAGTGGAGGTTTAATAGGCAAAAGAAAGAGAAAGGAGAACAGCTTTTTCTCACAAGACAGAGGGGGGTGCCGGAAAGGGAAATCTGGCCTGCAGCAGAGAGCACCGGATTATAGGCGGGCTTGAGGAGGCGGTATCTGATTTACATGGGATCCACAGATTGGCTGGACCCGGTGTGCCGTTTACATAATGCAGTGGCAGGGAGGCTGGCCGCCCCACCCTAATGGTATTATGCAAATGGTTTCCACTTGGCCCTGTGTGCTCCGTACTGTACACGTGGCTGGCAAAGAGAAGGGAAGATGGAGCCGCCATTTGGAACATGCCAGTCCCAGGCAGACTTTCCTGCTGGCACAGCTGCCCGCATTCGCCCGACAAACTTCCAGCTTGCTTGTCTGTGTCTGCAGCTTGATTTTACTGCTGCTTTTTGTTAGAAAAGAGAATGACTTGGGGGATGCTTTTCATTCAAAGGAAACTTTACTAAGGACTTTCTTACCTGCCTAAATAATTTCTTCTTAACTTCTGTATCATTGTTTCTGCTTATTGTTTGGCGTTTTTTTTTTATTACTATAGGCTGTCTCTGTGCCAAGACCCAGCCTGAGGTGTAAACTTAAGGTCATTTTAGTTCCTTCTGAGCCTGTTCCTTTGTGCTTACATGGGCATTTTCTAATTTTCCTTGTATATGCAGTTTTTTAAAGTGTGCTAGTCTTTATTGTCTGGCTCACTAAAGGGGAAGAGAGAAAAATGAAAGTCGGGGCTAAAGGGCACCACCTTTCAACCCTCTGGAAGTCTCTTCAGCGGCAGGGGTGGGGTCTGAGCAGTGGGAAAGAGGCAGCGTCCTCGGTCTTGGGCCTCTGTCTGCACCCCTGGTCAGAAGCAGCACTGATGAGAGCCACGGTTAACAAAAAGAGTCAAACTCTGTAAAATATTTGAAGAGATTTATTCTGAGCTGAATACGAGTGACCGTGGCTGCTGACAGCCAGCCCTCAGGAGATCCCCATGTGCCTGAGGTGGTCAGGGCACAGCTTGGTTTTACGCATTTTAGGGATGTTGAGGCATCGATCAAAAACATTTCAGAAATACATTGGTTTGGTCCAGGAAGGCAGGACAAGTAAAGGGGGTTTGGTGAATTTCAACCTTTTCTGCTTGACAGCTGGTGAGTTTGTCTAAAGACCTGGGATCCATAGAAAGGAAAGGTTCAATTTAAGATAAAAGATTCTGGAGACCAAGCTTCTTTTGAAGTCTTTTAGTGACTGCTCCTAGGGACAATGGATGACAAAAGTTTCCTATTCAGACCTTTAAAAGGTGCTAGATTTTAGTTAATCTCTTCAGGATTGGGAGGGCCTGGAAGAAAAGACCTAGCTGTGTTAACAGATTCTTTACAGCCCACAGATTTTCCCCCACAAAGGACAGCTTTGCAGGACCGTTTCAAAATACGGCAAAGAAACATATTTTGGGGTAAAATATTTTGACTTTCTTCTTTGTCACACTATGTTATGCCGGAGTCAGACTGGAAAGTAAGCCTGGTATATAGGGTTAAATAAAACCCACATGATGAGAATTCATGGTTTGTAGGGATGAGCTCCCCAGACCCCTCAGATAGACATTTAGGCAGGATTAAAAAATTGGAGCTTAGTCCTCAGCTCCGATCCACTGTATGTGGTCACAGGGGGTTTCTGTTTTGTTTCTTGGGGGTTTTTGACCACACTGGTTCTTGCAAGCTGCGTGCAGGTCTTCAGGAACATGTGCACAGCTGCCTGCCCCTGGAGGTGGGGTCTGGGTAGGGGGCGGTGGGGCTGCCTGCTGGGCCAAGAGCTGCAGTTGACCGCAATCAACCACAATTTGCCATTCCTGCTTTTAGTAGACTCCAGAGTTCAAAGTGGTTATGTCAGACAGATTCTGCCAGCACAGCTGCTGTCCGCTGGGGAGGCAGACTGCTGGTGCCTCCTACTCCACCGTCTTCCAGAATCCTCCTCACACCTGGGATACTTTGAAAGAAAAAATCTAGACAAGTTCTACATTCATATTTCTTCCTTAAGGTTTTTAAATTCTTGCTGCACTTTCAAGATACTGTAAGACAACACAGCACAGGTGTGGTTAACCCAAGAAAGACGGTGGGGCTCTTCAATTCAGCCGATCACGTCTGGGGCCCCCCATACTCAGCAGCGTCCCGTCGAGAGACAAAAACCACACGGAAATTTAATCAGGAGGGCTTCATTCGGAGAGCAGTTATCTAGTAACAGGATTAACTATAAAGGGTGTAAACCAGACATGAAATTCTAAGTCCCCCGACTGACTGAACAGACCCCCACCGCCTTGGCCACGGGAATCCCAAAGAAACTAGAAGAGCAAGTTCAGGCCAGGAGAGGAGGGGTCGGACAGGCCTTGTCATACCCCTCCCCTTGGAGCTGAGGCACAGCTGGCCAGCATTAGTATGAAAATAGAGATCAGAGACTGACAAAACAGATTCTGTCGCAATAAGACACCAAATTTTATATATATATATATATACACACACACACACACACATATTTTATTGTGTTTCAGGCTTTGGGGTACATGTGAAGAACACGCAGGATTGTTGCATAGGTACACACATGGCAATGTGGTTTGCTGCCTTCCTCCCCTTCACCTATATTTGGCATTTCTCCCCATGTTATCCCTGCCCAACTCCCCACCTCCCGCTGTCCCTCCCCTATTTCCCCCCAACAGACCCCAGTGTGTGATGCTCCCCTCCCTGTGTCCATGTGTTCTCATTGTTCAACACCCGCCTATGAATGAGAACATGCGGTGTTTGATTTTCTGTTCTTGAAGACACCACATTTGAACCCATGGTACCACATGACAGACAGCAGGTCCCAAAGAAAATAAAATTATTTTACTCCAAAAGGTATTTCTTTGCCATAATCTGAAATGGTCTTACAAAATTGTCTCGTGGGCATATTTGAATTCTGTAGTCTCCTTCCCTTTCTAGGTCTTGTGACCCAGAAGAGGGGTAAACCCAGCATCTGGCACCGTTTGAGGTACAAAAAGAGACATTTGCCATTGTGCTCTCTGGAGCCTGCTACTTAGAAGCTTCATCTACATAACAAAAACCTTGTTTTCACCACCCCTTATCTTAACGCAAGTGTTCCTTTCTGCTGACTTCACTTTTTTAGGCAGAGCTAACCTCTTTCAGCCAACTGCCAATCAGAAAATGTCTGAGTCCACCGCCCCCACCCTCCAACTTTGAGATGTCCTGCCTTTCTGGGTGGACCCAGCACATACCTTACATGTATTGACTTACGTCTTTTCCAGTAACTTCAATCTCCCGAAGATGTATAAAACCAAGCTGTAACTAGCCCAGCTCAGGCACACATTCTCAGGATCTCTTGAGCATGTACCCCGGCTCAGAGCTTGGCTTTTTTCATCAACAAGGGTTAATATGAGCTATGGGCTGGGTGGCATGGTGGCTTACCCCTGTAATCCCAGCACTTTGGGAGGCTGAGGCGGGTGGATCATGAGGTCAGGAGTTCAAGACCAGCCTGGCCAACATGGTGAAACCCTGTCTCTACTAAAAATACAAAAATTAGTCGGGCATAGTGGCACACACCTGGAATCCCAGCTACTCAGGAGGCTGAGGCAGGAGAATCATTTGAACCCAGGAGAGGGAGGTTGCAGTGAGCCAAGGTCGCACCACTGCACTCCAGCCTGGGCGACAGAGTGAGACTCCATCTCAAAAAAAAAAAAAAAAAAGAGTCATACATTCTCATAGGTCACTCAGGAAAATATCTGTGTAGGTTTTCCAAGCCAAGACCAAATTAAATCCAGATGAGTCAGAGTGAATATGGAGAAGAGAGAGAGAGAAAAGAAGAGAGGAAAAAACATACTTTCTCTTTTTTTTTGTCCTTTTTTTGAGACAGAGTCTTGCTCTGTTGTCAGGCTGGAGTGAGGTGGCACGATCTCTGCTCACTACAACCTCCGACTCCCTGGTTCAAGCGATTCTCCTGCCTCAGCCTCCCGAGTAGCTGGGATTACAGGCACGCGCCACCACGCCCAGCTAATTTTTGTATTTTTACTGGAGACGGGGTTTCACCATGTCGGTCAGATTGTCTCGATCTCCTGACCTCGTGATCCGCCTGCCTTGGCCTCCCAAGGTGGTGGGATTACAGGCGTGAGCCACCGCGCCTGCTCAGAAACATACTTTCTCATCAGGAAAAGACACAGACTGACTTGGCTCAAGCAAAGAGTGACATCACAGAGAGGAGGAAATTGATTGATCCAGAAAATTTATGCTTCAAAATCATCAGAAGAAAAAACAAACCAAATAAAAACTATTCTTTACATTGTCTTTGCAGAGAGCTTATAAAAATAAGTGAAACACTACAAGCCCAATAGAAAAACTGTCAGACTGGAAGAGATAATTTACAGAAGAGATGTTAAATTTACCATTTAAAAAATATATAAGGAAATGGTAATTAAATAATATTAAGCCAAAAAAGGAGCATAAATTTGTTTCATATCACAGTAGCGGGAAGCTCACCACTAGCGCCCACTCATGCCCTGGGAGGTCGCCTGCCCCATTGCCCAGAATGAAGATGAACTTTTGGGAATATTGAAATAAATTCCTGGTGTGAAGCGCGTTTGTTATGATGGAAACCTATTACTTTTCTCAGAAATTTCAGGCTCCTGGACAGCTTTGTGAAAGCTCATTATAAATAAAGACTCTATGCTTATTTTTAGCAGCTGAGCTCCTCCCTTTGAATAAGAAAACTTTGGTTCTGACACTCTCCTTGATACTGTATGCAAACAACTTGAATGCACCCCTTGAGAGAAGCATCAAAGTGAGAGGATTTACCGTGTGTGATCCACGGTTTCCTCAGGACTGGAACTATTCAGAACATGACTACAAGATTTGTAGCACCTGGTCAAATTTGGTAACAATCCCAGGGTAGCCAAGGTCGAATTTGGTAACAATCCCAGGGTAGCCAAAAGATTTACATCTGAACCATGGCTGGTTTGGCCAAGGGGAACCACAGAATTGTGAACTGTATTGGGGCGAAGAAGAATAGTGTTCTTTCTGTATTTGTGTCCTTTTCAAAGCCTTGATGTACCTTCCACTTAGAATGCGCTTGTCATAGTTCAGTTGCTCATGTTGTGCACATTATTATGAAACCACAGCTGATGCCACCCGGCACAAGTTCCCCTGAAGAAGCTGCTTCTGAGCATCTCATTGACACAGCAAAAGCATTTGACAAACTTCAGCACCCTTTGATGATAAAAACAAAATGCCCTAGGAATAAAAGGAAACTATCTCAACATAATTAAAGCCATGTATGTAAAACCCACAGTGAATATTGTCCTCAGTGGTGGGAGACTGAAAGCTTTTCCCCTGAGATCAGGAACAAGACAAGGATGCCCACTTTCATGGTATTTGAAGTTCTTCCTAGAGTAGTTACCCAAGGAAAAAAGAAAGTAAGAGGCATCTGAACTGGAAATTAAGAAGTAAAATTATCAGTTTGTAGATGACATGATCTTATGTGTGGGAAACCCTAAAGATTTTATAAAAAATTTAGCTGTTAGTCCTTTGTTGGATGTATAGATTGCAGATTCTCTTGTACCCTGTGGGTCGTCTGCTGATTATTTATTTTGTTGTGCAGAAGCTTTTTACTTTAATAAAGGCCCATCTATTTATCTTTGTTTCTGCTGCATTTGCTTTTGGGTTCTTGGTCGTGAAGTTTTTGCCTGAGCCAATGTCTAGAGAGGTTTTTTCTGATATTATCTTTTAGAATTTTTATGATTTCAGGTCTTAGATTTAAGTCTTTAATCCATCTTGAGTTGATTTTCGTGTAAGGTAAGAGATGAGGCTCCAGTTTCATTGTCTACATGTGGCTTGTGGATTAGCACAGCACCATTTGTTGAATAGGGTGCCCTTTCCTCACTTTATGTTTTTGTTTGCTTTGTGGAAGATCAGTTGGCTGTTAAGTATTTGGGCTTATTTCTGGGTTCTCTGTTCTGTTCCATCGGTCTATCAGTGTATTTTTATACCAGTGCCATGCTGTTTTGGTGACTCTGGCCTTCTAGTATACTTTGAATTCGGGTGATGTGATACCCCCAGATTTGTTCTTTTTGCTTAGTCTTGCTTTGGCTGCGTGGGGTCTTTCTTGGTTCCATGTGAATTTAGGATTTTTTTTTTTCTAGTTCTGTCAGTAATAATGGTGGTATTTTACTGGGAATTGCATTGAATTTGCAGATTGCTTTAGGCAATATGGTCGTTTTCACAATATTGGTTCTACCCATTCATGAACATGGGATGTGTTTCCATGTGTTTGTGTCATCTGTGATTTCTTTCAGTGGTGTTTTGTAGTTTTCCTTGTAGAGGCCTTTCACCTCCTTGGTGAAAATTTCTTTAGGTATATTCCTAAGTATTTTAATTTTTTTGCAGCTATTGTAAAAGGGGTTGAGTTCTTAATTTGATTCTTCACTTGGTCATTGTTTTTTTTTTTTTTTTTTTTGAGACGGAGTTTCGCTCTTGTTACCCAGGCTGGAGTGCAATGGCGCGATCTCGGCTCACCGCAACCTCCGCCTCCTGGGTTCAGGCAATTCTCCTGCCTTAGCCTCCCGAGTAGCTGGGATTACAGGCACGCGCTACCATGCCCAGCTAATTTTTTGTAGTTTTAGTAGAGACGGGGTTTCACCGTGTTGACCAGGATGGTCTCGATCTCTTGACCTCATGATCCACCCGCCTCGGCCTCCCAAAGTGCTGGGATTACAGGCGTGAGCCACCACGCCCGGCCGGTCATTGTTTGTATATAGCAGAGCTACTGATTTATGCACATTAATTTTGTTTCCTGAAACTTTGATGAATTCATTTGCCAGTTCTAGAAGCTTTTTGGATGAATCTTTAGAGTGTTCTATATATATGACTGTCATCAGCAAAAAGCGACACTTTGACTTCCTTTGTACTGATTTGCATGCCCTTTATTTTTTTCTCTTGCTTAATATTCAGAATCTACAAAGAACTCAAACAAATGAACAAGAAAAAAAAAATCCCATCAAAAAGTGGGCTTGGGCTAAGGACATGAATAGGCAATTCCCAAAAGAAGATATATAGATGGCCAACAAACATATGAAAAAATGTTCAACATTGCTAATTATCAGGGAAATGCAAATCAGAACCACAGTGTGATACCACCTTACCCATGCAAGAATGGCCATAATAAAAAACAAATAAATAACGTATGTTGGCATGGATGTGGTGAAAAGGGAACACCTTTACAGTTGGTGTGAATGTAAGCTAGTACAACCACTATGGAAAACAGTGTGGAGATTCCTTAAAAAACTAAAAGTAGATCTACCATTTAATCCAGCAATCCCACTAAGAAGTCACTACACAAAAAAGACACTTGGACACACATGTTTATAGCAGCACAATTTGTAATTGCAAAAATATGAAACCAGCCTCAATGCCCATTAGCCAAAGAGTGGAAAATGTGAGGGGTGTGTGTATGTGTGTGTGTGTGTGTATACATATATGATGGAATACTACTCAGCCATAAATAGGAACAAAATAATAGCATTCACAGCAACCTGGATGGAAGTGGAGACCATTATTCTAAGTGGTATAGCCAGGAATGGAAAACTGGACATTGTATGTTCTCACTCATAAGTAGGAGTTAAGCTATGAGGATGCAAAGGCATAAGAATAATACAGTGGACTCATGGAAAAGGGTGGGGGTGGTGAGAGATAACAGACTACACACTGGGTACACTCTGCACTGTGATGGGTGCACCAAAATCTCAGAAATCACCACTGAAGAACTTGTTCATGTAACAAAACACCTCCTGTTCTTTAAAAAAATCCACTGAAATGAAAAAAAAAAGGCCAGGCATGGTAGGTCAAGCCTGTAATCCCAGCACTTTGGGAGGCTCAGATAGGTGGATCACTTGAGGTCAGGAGTTCAAGACCAGCCTAACCAACATGGTGAAACCTCCACTCTACTAAAAATATAAAAATTAGCCAGGTATGGTGGCATGTGCCTGTGGTCCCAGCTACTCGGATGGCTGAGGCATGAGAGTCACTTGAACCTGGAAGGCTGAGGTTGCAGTGAGCCAGGATTGTGCCACTGCACTCCAGCCTGGGCAACAGAGTGAGACTCTGTCAAAAAAAAAAAAAAAAGAGAGAGACACAGAGAGAGAGAGAAACCTGTTAGAAATAATTCATCAAAATTGGAGAATACAAAATCAACACACAAAAATCAGTTGTGTTTCTATATACTAACAATGAGCAATCCACAGATTAAGAAAATAATTTCATTTATAATAGCATTAGAAAGAATGAAATACTGAGGAATAAATTTAACTAAAAAGGTAAAAGACTTGTTCACTGAAAATACAAAACATTGCTGAAAGAAATTAAAGAAGATATAAATAAATGTAAACATGTCCCATGTTCGTAGATTGGAAGACTTAATATTGTAAAATGTCAATACTACCCAAAGTGGTCTACAGATAAGTCTCATGGTGTTTTTGGCAGAAATAGAAAAGCCCATCTTAAACTTCATGTGGAATCTCAGAAGACACCCAAATAGCCAAAACAGTCTTGAAGAAGAGCTGAAAAGTTGGCAGACTCACACTTCCTGATTTTAAAACGTACTACAAAGCTACAGTAACTAAAGCAGTGTGGCACTGGCATAAAAACAGACACCTTGACCAGTGGAGTGGAATAGAGAGCCCAGTAATAAACCCCCACATACATGGCTAAGTGATGTTCTATAGGAGTGCCAAGACTATTCACTGAATAAAGGACAGTCTTTTAAATCAGTGGTGCTTGGAAAACTGGATATCCACATGCAAAAGAATGAAGTTAGGACCCTTACCTAAACCCCATTTACAAAATTCACTCAAAATGGATCAAAGACCTAACTGTCAGAACTAAAATTATAAAACTCTTAGAGTAAAGCATAGAGGAAAATCTTCATGACATCAGATTTGGCAAAGATTTCTTAGATACAACACCAAAAGCACAGCCATCAAAAGTGAAAAACATTAGGCTTCATCCAGTTTTTAAAAAGGGCATGATTGCATAAAAAGGGCCTTATTGACACAATAAAAAAGCAGCCCTCAGAATGGGGGACATATTTGCACATGGTGTATCTGATAAGGGATTAGTATCCAGAACGAACGAAGAACTCTGAAAGCTCAACAACAAAAATAACGCAACTCAAAAATGGGCAGAGGACTGAACAGGCATTTCTCCAAAGAAATATACAAGTGGCCAAAAAGCACATGAAAAGATGCTCCATGTCATTAATCATGAGGGAAACACGAGAAAAACCTGTTAGATGCCACTTCCGATCCGTCACGGTAGCCGCTGTTAAAGGAGAAACACTGCCGGGAAGCACACACTTCCGACGATGTGGAGAATCGGGGTCCTCCTGCTGGTCGGTGAGGACGTGAAATGGTGCAGCTGCTGTGGAAATGGTTCTTCGGAAGACTGAACGCAGAATCACCATATGATCCAGCAGTTCCATGTCTGGGAACCTACCCAGAAGAACTGAAATGAGGATTTAAACAGATGTGTGTACACCCGTGTTCATAGCAGCATTATTCACAGGAGACGAAGGTGGAAACAACCCCAGTGTTCGTGGATGGGTGAATAGATAAACAAAACGTGGCATAAACCAGAATGGAATATTATTCAACCTTCAAAAGGAGTGCAGTTCCGACGCACGCTACATACAGCGTGGATAAACCCTGAGGATGTCGTGCTGCCTGATCGGAGCTGGTGCTGTCAGGACAGATACTGTGTGATTCCACTTGTATGAAGTAGTCAGATTCACAGGGACAGAGAGTGGAATGGTGGGTGCCAGGGGCTCAGGGTCAGGGGAACAGGGAGCTGGTGTTGAATGGGTTCAGATTTCAGTTTGGGAAGATGGGAACTTTCTGGAGATGGAGGGTGGTGATGGTTACATAACTGCATGAATGGACCTAATGCCATTGAACTGTACCCCGTAAAAATGGTTATGCTGGTCAACTTCGTGTTATGTCTGTTTCACACACACACACACACACACACACACACACACACACACACACACACGAGCCCCCTGGGCTGTGCCACTGCCTTAACCTGTCCCACTTCCCTTCTATAGCGAAGAAACGCTATGCATATTGGAAATAGGGTTTGTCTCATTCAGTACTGGATATGTAGAGACCTGTAGACCCCTCAGGGAGGGAAAACACATGAAAGGCCCCGACACCTTCCCATTTGTTTTCTAACTCAAAAAAATCTGGTAGTGCAATGACAAGGACAAGTCACTATGATTTTTTCAACGGTCACTTGTGCGTTTTAGGTCGTCACCTCTTCATGGGAACATGCCCTGGGCACCAACACGGAGGGGGTGCCAGGCAGTAGGACTGGGGACGGACTCTGGGGCCTAGACTCGGGGAGGCCCCTGTGGACTGGCAAGGACCTGGCTCTACAGGGCGAAGCCTGTGGCGGGGACGGAGGTGGCCCCGCCAGGCGTCCAGCGCAGGACGCAGCTCCTCCGACAGGCGGCCTTGCAGCCTTTAATCCCGCCTCCCTTGCAGCCGGTCTGAGGAGGGTGTCAGGAGCCGCTTGCCGACCCACGTGCTCACTGGTGTGAGGAGCACGCCTAGACGTTTCTGAAAACTGGGTGGGGATGTCTGCATGGACTGGACGGGGGTCTGGAGTGGAGCAGCTCCAGGGCCCACTCTGACCTCAGGCGATTACAGGACCACTCGGATTTGCCAGTGACCCTCAGACCCTGGGACCACCCCAGCTAATGTGTCCCCTCTGAAATAGGTGAATATTTTCCAGTTTTCAGCATTACGTTACTTAAGCTGTTGAGGTAATTTTCTGAAATGAGGGTGTAACTCCGTTCTTAAAGTTGAATTTTCCGTCTCAGTGATGTCCCCTGTTCAGTATATCCTCCCCTTGAGCCAAGTTTGAGTTTCAATTCTGATTAAAGTTGAGGGACTTGTTTTCACTTCCCTAGTCAGCCACCACCTAGCGTGCTCATACTCAGTGTTACACTCCAAGCATTCAAGCCCAGTAAGATGAAGATGATTAGAAAAAGGCTTTTGAGAATAACCTTTCACCACCTGAATATGTGACTCTTTCAGTGGCAAATGCACTGTTAAGTTTTTAGTGCATTTTTATTTCCGTTCTGGAAAGCTGGGATTGTGACTTCCGTCCGCACCCCTGAGGCCCGCAGAGTAAAGCTGAGCTGAGAATGAGTGGGTGAGGCCAGATGGAGCCTCGTGCGTGAGAAAAAGCACAGACACCTAAGGCATGTTTGTTACCAGTGAAAACGTGATTGGTCTGGACTTGAGCGTGGATTCTGCAGGAGCAGCTGAAACCCAGGCGGGGCTGTAGGCCTCCAGACGTTTATTGTATTTTAGTTCATCAGAGCAAAATTTGGGGGTAATAAACACCCAATAATTAAGTGATCTGTGTGCGGTTTCCAACAGCACAGGAAATGCTAATGAATCATTTGGGTGAAAACAGTCAAAGCACACAATTGTGAATGGGGCGGGGTGTCGGCTCTTCAGAGGGAACAGAGAAAACACTGAAGTGAAATTCACCAGCATGGGGCACCTGCACCCCTCGCGGAGGCAGCGCCTGCAGCAGCGGGGAGCCACGGGAACTCCGGGAGTGCAAAGGAGGGAGCCCCCATCGGGTGGCCCTGACCAGGGCAGGCCGGACCACTCTGAGGGACAACTCACCCTTCCGAGCGCCTGGCGGCTGTGCTGGTGCCCTCAGGCGGCCCCCTCTCCCTGCCCTGCCCACCTACGCCCAACTCTATGGGAAGACCTATACAATTGCTTTTTTGACTGACCGCTGAACCAAAGGGAGAAACCCACATTTTCTAGTCCGGATGACCTGTTTTATGTTCCAAGGGACGGGGCACCCCAGCCCCCGTGAGACCCCTTCCTTGTGAGAGCTCAGTCACTGCCCTTCCCCCGAGGGGCGGGGACCCAGAGCGCTGAGCGGCTCAGGCCACGGCCGTGCCCGCCACTAACCTCCTTCCTCTCTCGTCTCAGGCCAGGTACAGGGGCCTGGTCTTCCTGCACCCAGGCTGGCCGCTGTGCGTCCAGGAGAAGGTGGTGGTGCAGCTGGCGTCCCTGCACGGAGTCACGCTCCAGCCCGGGGAGTTCTACCTGCAGGTCACGTCGGCGGGGAAGCAGTCAGCTAGACTGGTCTTAAAATGCCTCTCCCGGCTGGGAAGCGGCACAGAAGCAGTCACCATCCCTGAGGCCATGTATGGCTGCGTCTTCACAGGGGCGTTCCTGGAGTGGGTGAACCGCAAGCAGAGCCGCGTCCCCCTGCAAACCTGCTTGCTGACCTCGGGCTTGGCCGTCCACCGAGCCCTCTGGAGTGACGTCACTGACCCTGTCTTGGTCCCCAGCCCTGGAACCATCCTGCCCAGCAGCCCCTCAGAGGCCTCAGTGCCCAGCCAAGCCATGGCAAGCCCCCGTTTCCAGGGAAGCACCCCTTCCCTCGACACCCTGACCCCCCACTACTGCCATCGGCATGTGGGTGGTGACCAGCCCAGGCACCTTCCTTACCCAGAAAGAGCGGAGCTGGAAAGCCCCAGGATGCCGTCTAGAAGCTCAGACAGGGACTTCGTCAAGGTCAGCCCCTCAGAGTGGGGCCCACGGATGCCCCCTGAGAACTGTGGGGGGCCGGGAAAGAGACCCGACCCCCTGGACCAGGAGGACGGCCCCAGGGCCCTCACCTTCCACACAGACCTGGGCAGCCCGAGCAGCAGGAGGCGGCCGCCTGGGGACCCCACTTGCCAGCAGTCCCGACGCTGGTTCAGGGAGTCATACATGGAGGCGCTGCGGAACCCCATGCCCCTGGGCAGCTCTGAGGAGACCCTCGGGGACTCGGGCCGCAGCTCCCTGACTGGAGCCAGCAGGGACCTGGAGGCTGGGGCAGCGGCCAGTGGGACCCAGGAAGAAACCCCTGGCCCCTGGGGAGATGCCCAGCAGACCCCAAGTCTAGAGAAGGAGAGGCGCACACCCAGCCGGGCAGGACTAGGAGTCTCGGGGCGGACCCTCCCCAGGAGGTCTTGGTCCCAGGAGAGGATACCCAGAAGCTCTAGGGGGGCCCAGCCTACAGCCTGCCACACCTCACACCACTCAGCCAGGACTAGACCTGGGGGCCACCTAGGAGGACAAGCTGTGGGGACCCCAAACTGTGTCCCAGGAGAGGGTCCTGGCTGCACCAAAGAGGAAGGTAAATGCTCCCCAACCCCTACCCGGCACCCCTCCACTGCACACCACCATAACCTCTTCCCACCCGTGCACACCCCATAAACTCCCCCCACTGTCCCCCTCCCACCCCTGCACACCCCATAACCTCCCCCCCGCTGTCCCCCTCCCACCCCTGCACACCCCATAACCTCCCCCCACTGTCTCCCTCCCACCCCTGCTCACCCCCATAACCTCCCCCC
>NW_022436951.1:42092226-42105373 GCF_009761245.1 Sapajus apella | reverse complement strand
CTCCCCCCGCTGTCCCCCTCCCACCCCTGCTCACCCCCATAACCTCCACCCACTGCCCCCTCCCATCCCTGCACATCCCATAACCTCCCCCCACTGCCCCCCTCCCACCCCTGCACACCCCCATAACCTCCCCCCACTGCCCCCCTCCCACCCCTGCACACCCCGAGCTGGGCTGTGGCTGCAGCACTCTGACCGTCCTCGGTGGCCTCCTCCCCAGCACCTCTGTGACTTGAATCCCCTCCTTTCTCTTGGAAGGGCACCCATCACTGGATTCAGGGACCTCTAAACCCAGGACAACCTCACATCCAGATCCTTAGACTCAGTTTCCAGCTGGAGGCCATGTTCACAGTTTCTGAGGGTTAGGAGAGAAAATGTGACTCTTTTTATTTATGATTATTATTATCGTTATTTTTGAGAAGGAGTCTCACTCTGTTGCCAGGCTGGAGTTCACTGATGCAATCTCGGCTCACTGCAACCTCCAGCTCCCTGGCTCAAGAGATTCTCCTGCCTCAGCCTCCTGAGTAGCTGGGATTATAGGCATGGACCACCACGCCCAGCTAATCTTTTAGTAGAGATGGGGTTTCTCCATGTTGGCCAGGATGGTCTCGATCTCCTGACCTCGTCATCCACCCACCTCATCCTCCCAAAGTGCTGGGATTACAGGCGTGAGCCACCGCGCCTGGCAAAAATGTGACTATTTAAAAGACTGTTCGCAGGGCATAAAGTAAAAAAAGAATGACAGCGTATTTTTAAATATTTTAAATATTTCAAATATATATATTTGGGTAAAGATATATCCTGTGAGTAACACAGCCAGTGACTTTGGAAAGAAGGGGAAAATGTGAAATGCTGGTGCAGGCTGCAGAGAGCAGGCCCCCTAAGCCCCGTGAGGTGAGGGGCTGAGCCCTCCTCTCTGTGGGCCACACCTGCCCCCCCTCCCGCCCATCCTCCCCGCCAGGCCTGACCAGGAGCTTCGAGGCAATGGCACCAAGGGCCCTTGGAGACAGAACTGTGGTCCGGCCCGTTCCAGACTCCTCCACAGGGGCCTTGCACCTTCAAAGTCAGGCTGCGGTGCCTGGAGCTCCGGGCAGGCCCCAAGACTGCAGCACGCATGGAACTTGCTGCAGAAAGAGCTTTGTAGCAAAAGTACTCGCTGGGGTAACACAGAATACACAGCCACACACAGTCACCTGCCTCACACGATCACACACACTCGTTACACACACGCAATCACACAGCAGTCTCCTGCCTCACACGATCACATGCTGCAGTTACATACCCACAATCACACACCACATACAGTCACATGCCTCACATGATCACACGCTCCGGTTTCATACACGCAGTCACACACCACACAAAGGCACATGCCTCACACAATCACACTCCACATTTACACATAATCACACACCAGTCGCCTGCCTCACAGTCACACTCGAGTTACAATCACACACCAGTTACATGCCTCACACACTCATTAACACGCACACACACACGCAGTCACATGCCTCACACAGTCACCAGTTGCACAAGCACAGTCACGTCTGTCACACACTGTAGTTATACAGACGCACATACAACTGCACACCAGTCACGTCTCACACAATCACATACTCCAGAGTTACACACACACGCAATCACACACCACACACAGCCACCTGCCTCACATGGTCACACACTCGAGTTACACATGCACAACCACACATCTTACACAGTCACATGCATCACACAATTACACACTCCAGTTCCACACATATGCAATCACACACCACACCATCCCGTGCCTCACACAGTCACACACTCCAGAGTTACACACAATCACCACACAGTCACATGGTCACACACTCCAGAGTTCCACATACCAGGCACACGCACACACAATCGCACACCACATGCAGTCATGCACGCCACACTTTGAGCAAATGAGCTGGGATGAGACCATCTGCCCTTGCTGAGGTGTCTGCAGGTCGTGAGCGTGTCTGAGCCGGAGACCGTCTCCGTGATGGTGCCACGTGCCCTGGGCACTGGGACACGCCTTCACTTCCCACGGGAGACCGTCTCCGTGATGGCACCATGTGCCCTGGGCACTGTGACACACCACCTCCCACCAGCACTGAATCCCCTATTTTCATGCACGTTTTCATCCCGTGGTTCGTAGCAAGGTGAGCACCTGCTTTCAAAGCGCAGGAAAACCTTCATCTTTGATGGGGTCTCTTTCCTTCGTCCAGACGTTCTTGCGCTCTCAGCCTGTGTGAGTGCCAACGGCGGCAGCCTCCGTTGCCAGAAGCCCTGCAGGCTTTCCGATGTGCTTGCCCAGCAGCCGCACCCTGAGCAAGAAGGGTGGCCGCCCGGCGCGGGGGACCTCCCCAGGCAGGTGCTGGACGTCAGCCAGGAGCTGCTGCAGTCCGGGGTCATCATCCTCCCAGGTGAGCACGCACCCGGCACTCTGTCCGGGCGGATCTCACACTCACGCCAGCACAGACCCAGCTCGCCACCTCCCAGAGTGAAGCCCCTGGGCAGCTGTCTCGCCTCTGTCTCCACAGGGACCCGAGACCATCAGGGCAGAGCGGTGGTGCAGGTCAGCACCGGGGGCCCGCTCTGGACCGGGGAGCACGCGTCCTGCACTGAGCTGACCCGCCTGCTGCTGTACCTCCATAGCATCCCCAGGTGGGCCGGGACCCGGGGAACCCCAGCTGCATGTGTGTGGCAAAGTGGGGGGAACGGGGGGACGGTGCCAGCTTCCACGGCCAGACCCTGCCTCTCCTAACCTCACCCTTCTGGAGCAGCCGGCACCCACGCGCCTCCAGCCTTGATTTCCACACACCGTTTCTCATCTTCAGCACACGTCCATCCCAGTGACGCCCAGAACTGAACGCGCCCGGCTGTGGGGCCGACGGGGCACACTCACGCTGTTGGCCAGGACTCGGCCGCCGAGTGACGTGCTCTGAGTCAGGGCTCTCCTGTGTCCCTGGCTCACGTGAACTCTGTAAGATCAGTGTCCAGACACACAACTTAGAATGTTCATGAATCCTGGAGTTAGAGCTGAAGGAGTTTGTCAAAGAACACGCACATTTTTTTTGAGATGGGTCTTGCTCTGTCGGCGAGGCAGCGCAGTGGTGCCATCCCAGCTTACTGCAGCCTGAGCTTCCTGGGCTAAAGCGACCCCCTCCCCCTCAGCCTCCCAGGTAGCCTCAGCGCCCGGCTGTATATTTTTTAACGCTAGTCGAGTGCAGTCGTGAGTAGGGGAAAGGCAGAACAAGGGTAACTGTGAACAATCGAAGGAGGTAACTCACTGCCTTCAGCCAGCTAAACACTAAAATTTTCAAAAAAGGAACATATCAACTCACCCAACCTATTGTTTTTTCCTATTGAAATTTTGAAGGAGAGTTTCCAGTCACAATCACAGAGACAAAGCTTTTACACTGGAGTCTTTAAAACCACATGATGGTATTTGTCGTTTTGAAGGATGCTCTGTCTCGGCTTGGCTCTGGGTGAGTCAGAGCCCTGATGACAGCGCAAGCCTCTGTCCGGAGAACGGGCGTCCACACCCCCAGTCACCTTCTGAGCCATGTGAATGCCCAGACAAATGAGTGCAAGCAGGCCCTGAAGTCCTTGCCCCCTTGATGGCACGGGGCCCGTTTCGTCCATCTCGGGGAGGGTAGCCACAGCCCTGCGCACCCGGAGACGCCGTCGGGCATCATCGCAGGGTCCACGAGCGGAGCAACAGCAGTGCCTCCAGCCGACGGGCCTGCCCCTGTGGGAGGTAGAAGGTGGACGTGTATAGAGAACCACTAACTTCTAGAGCTGAAAGGAAACCAGTAACCACCAGTCTCAGAGGTGGAGGGTCTTGTGTTTGTAAGAGATTTTGTGTGCAGTGGTTAAGACCGGCTGTTTCCCTCCCCAGGAAGGAGGTCCGGGACCTGGGGCTGCTTGTCTTGGTGGACACCCGCAGGAGTCCGGCCTCCCCCGCCGTCTCCCAGGCCCTCGCGGGACTGCAGGTACGCCAGGGTTGTCACGTCCCTCGGGTGTGTGGGCATCTCAGAGCATTGTGCTGCTGGGGCCACCCGTCGTGGTTCTGGAGTAGCCGGTTCACAGGTTCGGCGTGAGGATTTGAGACGGCGGACCCTGTGCGGAGCCCCTTCCTGCCCAGGGTCTTCCCAGTGAGCCCGGCTCTTGCTCTCCGGGGCTGGGCACAGACACTGAGGAAGGTGGGCGTGGCCTGTCCAGTGGGACCTTGAAGAAGCTCCATGCTCGGGGCAACTGCAAACCTAAAAGGCAAAGTCTGCCAGGCCCAGGTGGTGGGCATCTGTCCCAGCAGGGCAGCACAACACTGTCTGTGCCCCTCCATCGGGATGAGGGCACGGCATTGTCCTTCAGACAAAGGATGGAGGCAGGAAGGGGCAGTCATGGCCCACTGCAAGGATGAACCAGGGCAGGGATGAACCTGGCAGCCCCGGACAGGGTCAGTGCCATCACCGCAGGACCCTGCAGCCTCGAGCTCCAAGGCTCAGGAGATCCTCCTGCCTCAGCCTCCCGAGTAGCTAGGACTGCAGCCACGTGCCACCATACCCGGCTAATTTCTTGCATATTTACTAGAGATGGGGTTTTGCCATGTTGTCCAGGCTGGTCTCAAACTCCTGGACTGGAATCATCCATCTGCCTCAGCCTCCCAGAGTGCTGGGATCACAGGCGTGAGCTACTACACCTGGCTCAGAGGCCCTGCATACTGAACCCCAAGCAACATCCAGGGGAGATGGGGCACTCTAGGGATGGGAGGGTGCTGCTGCCTGGGCAGGGGCAGAGGGGAACCCAGGGACAGCGAGAGTCCAGGGACAGGGAGAAACGGGACAGGGAGAGACCGGGGACGGGGAGAGATGGAGACAGAGAGAGACGGGGAGAGATGGGGGACGGGGAGAATCGGGGACGGGAGAGACGGGGACAGCAAGAGACAAGGGACAGGGAGAGACCGGGGATGGGGAGAGATGGAGACAGAGAGACGGGGAGAGATGGGGACGGGGAGAGACGGGGGACGGGAGAGACAGGGGGATGGGGAGCCTGGGGTGCCCTCTCCCATGCCCCACCTGCCCTCCACAAAGCTAAACCTGTTTCGCCCTTGCTGTCCCTGCTGAAGATGCAGGCAGAGGCTCCTGTACTCACTGAGGAAACTCTAGTTTAGGAATACCAGGTGCCAAGTTGTGCCAGAAAAGAGGTCAGGGACGGCGCTGGCAGAGCTCACCCTGCCGTGGGGTCCTCCCTTCCCTTCCCTATTCTGCAGCCCTCCCTCCTCTTCCTTCCCATGGTCCTCCCTCCTCTTCACCCCTGCCAGCCTCTCTCCTCCCCCCATGGTCCTCCCTCCTGTCCCCACTGTGGCCCTCCCTGCTCTTCACCACCATAGTTCTCCCTCATCTTTCCCCTGCAGTCCTCCCTCCTCTCCCCCACCCTTCAGTCCTCCCTCCTCTTCCCCCCATGATCCTCCCTCCTCTCCCCCCACCCTGTAGTCCTCCCTCCTCTCCCCCCACCCTGCAGTCCTCTCTCCTCTCTCCCCCACAGTCCTCCCTCCTCTCCCCCACCCTTCAGTCCTCCCTCCTCTTCCCCCCACGGTCCTGCCTCCTCTCCCCCACCCTGCGGTCCTCCCTCCTTGTCCCCCCACGGTCCTCCCTCCTCTCCCCCCACCCTGCAGTCCTCCCTCCTGTTCCCCCCACGATCCTCCCTCCTCTCCCCCACCCTGCGGTCCTCCCTCCCCCCCCCCCCCCCCTGCAGTCCTCCCTCCTCTCCCCCTGCCCTGCGGTCCTCCCTCCTCTCCATCCTGCTGCCACCTCTTCCCTCCCTCACTTCCCTCCTCCCATCGAGCCGGCCTCACCTCCCACCCCTCCTCACAGTCAGCCTGCCCTTCTCACTTTCACAGGATGTGGCTCTTAGAAAAGCTGTGTCCTGCTGAGACTTGGAGGGGACAGGCTCGGTCATGACCCATTACAGTGTGGGGTCCACTCAGGTTGGGCCCTGGGGTGGGTGGCATCTTCCGGAGCTGCCTGGCAGGGTGGGTGGGCTAGCAGAAATCGGCTGGCCTGGGAGCAAGTGACACGAACCCTGGGCCGGACGAGGGGCTGGGGCGACTCCCTGAGGTCAGGAAGGGGTCACCGGGAGGAGAGGGTGCAAGCCACGAACTGGGGTGCACAGGCTAGGCTGGACGGGACCCCAGTGCGCAGACGCTGTCAGGAAAGCCTGAGGGAGGCTGGGGGCCAAGGGAGGCACTGACCAGGGAGGTGCTGAGCGATGCTGGAGACCTGACGAGAGAGATGGGGGGTGTCTGTGCTGATGCCGACGAAATAGACGTCGTCATAAAACGCTGCAGCACTCAGACCCTCCCCCGGAGTTTATTGGTTGTTTTCTTGTTACTGTGTTTTGAGACCAACCGTGTTACAAGACCCCATGGAGAACATCGTATGTGAACGAAAGGTTCAGTACAGCAAGAAGGTACAACCGTAGTAAACACTGACAAACCTAATGGCCATCAAAACGTATGCAGCAGACGCTAACGGAGTTGGGGAGAGGCAGGCAGTTCTGCGTGACTTCGGTACCTCACTGTCCATAATGGAAGATGCGTTTTTTAGATGGAGGACGTGAAGAACGCAGTAAACCAACCAGATCTAACAGACACACTTGAAACCCGGCACCCAACAGCAGCAGCGCATACGTGCTTCTCAAACGCTTATGGGGCATTTTCCAGGGTAGAGCGAGTACTTAAAGTGCTCCACTGAGGCTGATAACGCAGATGGCAAACAAGCACCTGAAAATACGCCCGACACCATTAATCACTGGGGAAACGCAGCTGAAAACCAAGCGAAACGCACAAAAAACAGCATCGAAGCTTGTCAGTAACAAGTGCTTGGTATTGGGGACGGGACTTTGAAATGGCACAGCCGCTCTGGAGAACACGTGCTTATCACACGAGCCAGAAATCCCACTCCTAGATATGATCCAAGAGACATGAAAACCTGTGCCCCCGTTCACACATCTGTAGTGACTTTACCCACGATTGCCAAGCATCCTTCAGCTGGTGAAGTGGATGAACACCTCGTGGTGCGGGAATCCCGTGGAAAGCTACTCCGCAGAGCAGAGGAACAAACCCTTGATACTCACAACAGGGATGAGTTCCTATGCACGATGCCAAGTGAAAGAGGCCAGTCCTGTCTGAGTCTGTTTATGTCGTGTCTAGAAAAGGCAAGTCTGTGGAGACAAAAACAGACCCCTGGTTGCCAGGGGCGGGGATAGGGGAGCTCTTGACTGCAAAGAGGCACAAGAGAATTTTGGGGTTGCTTAACGGTTCTTTGTCTTGACGGTGGTGATGGTTACATGACAACGCTTTCATCAAAACTTACAGAACTAGTCACTAAAAAGGGTGAGTGTCAGTGTATGTAAATTATACCTCGATAAACCTGATTACATTAAAAATTCATAAGGGCAAATCGTTTACACTTCAGGGCAAAGTCCGCTACGTTTTATGCACCGCAGGTACTCCAAGAAACTATTTATGACAGAGGTAGCACCAGTCAAAATTGGGCAATTCTATTAATGAAGTTAAAAATTAGAAAGCTAATCAGTAATATTTATTTCTTATCTATTTCAGAACACATCTCCTGTAATTCATAGTATCTTGCTGTTGGTAGATAAAGAATCTGCATTTAGGCCTGACAAGGATGCAATAATTCAGGTAATGGTGTTGGACCGTGGGACCCTGAGTGGTGGATGACATTAAATATGGAGGCACCTAGATGAGATGAAACACATGAAATAATTTACCTAAGTTCTAATTCCATCCATGCGGAACCTGGAAACCCCCTTCCTCCCCTGAGTTCTCGCGGAAGCCCTGCAGAGTATGCCACAGAAAACTTAAGGTCGACCTTTCTTCTCAGCTGTTCTCTTTCCTCCTGCCTTTCTTTTCTCTGAAAACCTCTTTATTTTGCCCTCATTCTGGAAGGGTATTTTTGCTGCACCTGGAATTCTGGCTTGAGGGTAGTTTTGGTTTCCCCCCCACTTTAAAATGCTGCTCTGTTGCCCCCTGGCCCCCATAACCGTAGACGAGTTCACCAGAATTCAAACCGTCGTCCGCCTATACGAAGTGTGTTAATTTTCCTCCGGCTGTTTCCAAGGTACTCCCTTTTCAGCAAGCCGGCCGTCATGGAGTGGGCTAGGTTTTCTTCATCGTTCTTTCCTGTGTAGGCCTGCTTGAGCTCTTAAATCTGTGAACGTATGCCTGTCACCACATTTAGGACCTTTTTAGCCTTTCTCTCTCTGTTTTTTTTCCTTTCCTGAGACAGGATCTGGCTCTGTCACCCTGGCCAGAGTGTGGTTGTGCCATCAGATCTTACTCTAATCTCAAACTCCTGGGCTCAAGTGATTCTCCCACCTCAGCCTTCTGAGTAACGGGGACGGAGCGTGTGCAGCCCCACACCTAGGTACGTGTTTTTTTTAAGGGACAAGGTCTTGCTGTGTTGCCCAGGTTGGCCTTGAAGTCCTGGCCTTCAGCCGTCCTCCCACCGTGGCCTCCCAAAGCTCTGGGATTGCAGGCGTGAGCAACTGTACCTAGCCTAGTTCTTTCTTTTTTTTTTGAGACAGAATCTCGCTCTGTTGCCAGGCTGGACTCACTACAACCTCCACCTCCCAGGTTGAAGCAGTTCTCCTGCCTCAGCCTCCCAAGTAGCTGGGACTACAGGCACGAGCCACCACGCCCAGCTGATTTTTGTATTTTTAGTAGAGATGGGGTTTCACCATGTTGGCCAGGATGGTCTCGATCTCTTAACCTCGTGATCCACCCACCTCGGCCTCCCACAGTGCTGGGATTACAGGCTTGAGCCACTGCACCCGGCCACCTGGCCCGGTTCTTAAAATTTTTTTCCGGCTTTATTGTCTCTCTTCGCTCTTTCTAATACTTCAATTATATATACCAGAGCTGTCCCACAGAGCTCTAAGAATCTGTCTTTTTTAACTTTTTTCCTCTCTAGTCATCAGATCAGGTGGTTCCTCTTGATCCTGTTCTCGGGGTCGCCAGCTCCTTACTCTGTCATCTCCTTACGTGTTAAACTCACTAATATGTCCTGGCTCTGTGTCCCCACTCAAATCTCCTCTCCAATTTTAATCCCTAGTGTCGAGGGAAGGACTAGATCACGGGGGCAGATGCAGTTCTCCTGACAGGGAGTTCTCATGAGAGCTGATGGTTTTAGGGGCGGCCCTTCCTTCCTCTCTCGCGCCTGCGCCGTGTAAGACGGGTCTCACCTCTCCTTTTCCTTCTGCCACGATTGTAAGTTTCCTAAGGCCTACCCAGCCATGCAGAACTGTGATTCAATTAAACCTGTTTCCTTCATAAATTACCCAGGCTCAGGTAGTGTCTTTATAGCAGTGTGAAAACAGACTAATCCATTTGCCCAGTGAATTTTTTAGTTCAAATATTGTATTTTTCCACTGTAAGATTTCCAGTGGATTTTAAAATGTTTTCTACATCTCTCCGGAGTTTTTCTCTCCTTTCATAAATTGCAAGCGTGTTTCCTTCACGTCACCGAGTGCAGTTTTAATGGCTGCTTTGAAGTCCTTGTCTAGTAATCCCAACACCCGGGTCACCTCGGGTTGCCCTGTGCTGATTGTCTTGCTCTGAGAAGAAGAGGTCACGATTTTCTGATTCTTTATGTGTCAATTCTGGACGTTGTGAAGATTCTGTTGTGGAGACTGGCTTCTGTTACAGACTCACAGCGTTGTTCTAGTGTGCACGTAACTTGGTTACACTGAAACCCGAAGCTCTGTGTCACCCCAGTGGGTTCAGTTTAGTTCTCTGAGCCTTCCCCATGCACGCACAGTTCAGGGTTGGCCAGAGACTCAGGAAGAGTTTATAACACACCAGGGGGTCCCTTCCACACTGCTCCATTCTGGGAATCGGGGCCCCTTCCTCACTGCTCCATTCTGGGAATCGGGGGCCCCTTCCCCACTGCTCCCTTCTGGGAATCGGGGGTCCCTTCCCCACTGCTCCCTTCTGGGAATCGGGGGCCCCTTCCCCACTGCTCCCTTCTGGGAATCGGGGGCCCCTTCCCCACTGCTCCCTTCTGGGAATCTGCTTTCAGTTTCCAGTGGTGTGGCCAGCCCACCCCACCCTCTGTTTCTTCTTTCTTCATGTCGGAAAGAGGCCAATTGTCTTATTTTTTTATGTTCTATTTTTATTTTTTGTTGCCGAGACTGGAGTGCAGTGTTTTGACCGTGGCTGATTGCAGCCTTGACCTCCCAGGCTCAGGCGATCCTCCCACCTCAGCCTCCTGAGTGCTGGGTCTAGAGGTGTGTGCCCCACTCCGCTGACTGTTGTATTTTCTTTTGGAGAGATGGGGTTTTGGTTTTCGTCCTCTTGCACGGGCTGGTCTCGAACTCTTGGCTCAAATGATCCACCCGCCTTGGCCTCCCAGAGTGCTGGGGTCACAGGTGTCAGCCATCATGCCGGCCAGGATGCCGTTTTTCTTTTTTCTTTTTTCTTTTCTTTTCTCATCTTTTTTCTTTTCTTTCATTTTCCTTTTCTTTCTTTCTTTCTTTTTTTTTTTTTATAAAGTAACCTGCTGTGAAAAGGATCCTGTTTTCTCTTGGGCTCAGCCATTCCCACACGCTGGCCATGCCCTGAGGACGGAGTCATAGCGGGACCGTGCCCTGCGGCCCCACATGCAGGCATCAGGAGCCGCAGGAGAAGCCTCCTTGCTTGGCTGCCACGGCTTCGGGAAGCTCTCCTTGTATTTTGTGTGGTCTGTGGGTGGATCTGAAAAGCGCCACCTCCACTGCACCAGGACAGCCCGGACTCTCTCTCCCTTCTCCTCGCTTTCTCCCTGTTTCCTTTTTTTTGGTCTTCACTGGGGCGTCTCCTTCATTTCTCTTTGCTGTCCCCTGCTTTGCTGTCTTCTCACTTTCATTACTGCACCAAACACGTGCTGTTATCAGCACCTGCAGCAAAGCAGAGGCCGCACGCCCTGAGCCAGCCCCTCCGTCCTCCGAACCCGGGATTGAGCCATTTACAGTGTCTTCTCCCCAAGAGATGCATCTGGAGCCGTGACTAACGGTGCCTCTTCTTGGCAGTGTGAGGTCGTGAGCTCCCTGAAGGCCCTGCACAGGTTTGTCAGCAGCTCCCAGCTGACCGCAGACCTCGACGGCTCCTTTCCCTACAGCCACGGTGACTGGGTCTGCTTCCGTCAGGTAGGTTCAGACGCAGCTGCTGCAGGTGCCACAGCCCCCGGGGACTTTCTCACGCATGTTTCAGTTGCCGTCCGGGTGTCCACGTCGGCACAGCCACGCGTGGTGTGTCCGAGAACGCCCAACCCGGGTTGGGGGGCACTGCAGATTTCGGGCATCTGCACTCGTGGAAGCGACCTGACCCAGGTCGGTTTAAACACAGGAACTCACGGCTGCTTACTTGGGCATCTAACAGACTGTGTCCTTATCATCTCCTCCCTCTCAACTCACGGCAGAGGCTGGAACACTTCACCGCGAACTGCGAAGCGGCCATCGTGTTCCTGCAGAATTCCTTCTGCTCCCTGAACACCCACAGAATCCCAAGAACAGCCCAGGTAAGTCCACAGACTTGCAGGTAAGTTCTCTTCATGTGACAGGTAGGTGGGGCACAAAGGTTTAGCCAAACTTGAAAATAAACCTTGGTTCACCGTCATCTATAGCGGAGACTTTCAAATCATTTTTCATTTGTAGATCCCTCTCAATTCACAAAAGGCCATTTCCTCTCCTTTGTCACCAAAAACATCCCACCCTACCCAGAAGGAAAGCAGTGTCACTGCATTTGACGATACGCAAGGCGTACGGGCAGCAGCGGCTGCTGGGAATGAGTGATTCCAATGAGACGCAGAGGCAGGCTGGCCATGGGCTCTCTGCAGCCGCCAGGCCGAGGGGCGCAGGGTCTGCGGGTGAGGCCTGCATGTCCCTGGTCTACACAGCAGGCTCACCTCCTGCGGCTGACCTCTGAGCCCCCTTCTTCTCCCTGCAAGAGGTCTTTCCCTGGGACTTACCCTCCCTGGTGAGAGCGTCTGGACCATCAGCTTCGGGGGGCCCGGTTGCACCGCCAGGCCTGCAGCTTGATTTACAGAACAGGAACATGGGCCACGCTGCGCATTCCTGCCGCTGCTGCATTTGGGGGGACCTGGCCGTGGAGGAGAAGGTTAAAGGCGTGTCCCTCCCCACCCTGTGCAGGAAGTCGCCGAGTTAACTGACCAGCACGAGACGATGATGAAGCTCGTCCTGGAAGACCCGCTGCTGGTGTCTCTCAGGCTGGAGGGGGGCACCATCCTGGCACGGCTGAGGAGAGAAGAGCTTGGCACAGAAGACAGCCGGTGAGCGCCGACGGGGCAACACTGGGCCCTGGCCCGTCGAGGGGGCTGCTCAATGAAGTTTGTAGCCAGGAGGTGAAGCGCTCTGCTCCAAGGAGAGCCCTCTCTGTGCCTGGTGCAGACCTCCATCCTGACAGCCACGCTTTGCCTGGGCCAGAGCTTTTCCACACATACAGGCTCCAAAGATCAAGGAGCTGGCTCCTGGGGACCTGGGCAGGAGGCAGCCAGAGAGCATCAGAATGAGCTCATTCGCAATCACGCTGCCCGGGGCACTGTGCCGCCCAGCCCCCACAGTCCCTGCCCATCTCAGCCGCATGCAGCCAGTCCACAGAGTCTGCCCAGCAGGGTCCCCTCCAGGCACCTGCACCCCAGGCCGGCAGGGATGTGGGCGGCCGCCTCGGCGGTGGGCCTCCTCCTGGGGCTCCCAGTGCCTTCTGCATCAGGGTTGGAAAGAGCAGGGTTTTACACGGGGTTGTCACCACAAGCAGACTCCTCAGGGGGTCACCTGGGAGCCGGAGGACTGCTTTCATTTCCTCAGGGACGCCCTGGAGGCCGCCAGAGGGCTGTACGACCGCGTGGATGAGGAGGTGCACAGGCTGGTCCTCGCCTCGAACAACCGCCTCCAGCAGCTGGAGCGCCTCCGGGAGCTGGCCTCGCTCCAGGAAGGGGATGACCAGGTCAGAGCTGCAGGAGGAAGCCGGCCGGGTCAGCATCCCCTCCAGGCCAAGCTGGCCACGGCGACCCTCTCACCTTCCCACTGTCTTTAGGGCCACGGCGACCCTCCCACCTTCCCA
>NW_022436951.1:42077941-42092216 GCF_009761245.1 Sapajus apella | reverse complement strand
CCACCTTCCCACTGTCTTTAGGGCCACGGTGACCCTCCCACCTTCCCGCCGTGTCCTTAGGTCCTTGACCTGATTTCCATGTGGAATGAAATTTTGTCAGGATAGAGCATGCCTTCCTGCTTGTGTAAAAATAATAAACTTTTTTTACGTGAGAGACACTGGATCAGTGGAGAAAATATTTATTTAGTGCAGAGGAGGCCAAGGAGAAAAACATTTCACACTGTGCCTTCTGAAGCGACCAGTGTGAGCACCTCGGTGTATTTTCTTCTGGGCACTTTCTCCATGTGTGTGCACATGCTGGCCGAGAGAAGTGGGTGAAACCCACGCAGGTAAAGAGCGTCTGGGCCACGGCCGAGGACGGCGGCCTGGGAAGCGCCTCCAGGTGACATCAGGAAGTGGCTCTGGAAGCAAAGGAGAGGCTCGAGGTTTTGTTTTTTTTGAGACTGAGTTTCGCTCTGTTGCCCAGGCTGGAGTGCAGTGGCACGATCTTGGCTCACTGCAACCTCCACCTCCCAGGTTCAAGTGATTCTCCCGCCTCAGCCTCCTGAGTAGCTGGGATTACAGGTGCGTGCCACCACACCGGGCTGATTTTTGCGTCTTTAGTAGAGACAGGGTTTCACCAATGTTGGTCAGGCAGGTCTTGAACTCCTGACCTCATGATCCACCTGCCTCAGCCTCCCAAAGTGCTGGGATCACAGGCGCAAGCCACCACGCGCAGCTGAGGCTCAAGGTTTTTTTTTTTTTTTTGAGACGGAGTTTCGCTCTTGTAACCCAGGCTGGAGTGCAATGGCGCGATGTCGGCTCACCGCAACCTCCGCCTCCTGCTTTCAGGCAATTCTCCTGCCTCAGAGGCTCGAGGTTTTAAAGAAAAAAGGATGAATCAGGAGAGGGGTGATGACAGAAGTGGCTCTTTGTGAGTTCTCCGGCTCACAGCAATGGCACTAGTGCGGACTGGCCATGTGCTGCTGGGCTATGGGTGTGAGTTGTGTCCCGTGTGCAGCGTGGCTGGGCTTACTAATGGCCCTTGGTGGACACACTGCCGGGTCCAGGGTCCACACAGCAGCAGCTCTGAAGCGATTGCTTAGCTTGGGGGACGTGGGTGAGGCTGCTCCTCCCTTTGATGCCTCTGGGCCTGACAGTTTAAAGGGTGCACACTCAGATGAAAAGTTTCTTTTCTCACATATAAACTCTTTTCAAAACTTGTATATGTTTTCATATAAATCCTTATTATTTTATCAACAACCAATACTGCAGTGAATGTGCGTGCGAGGGCACTGGCGGCCCGGAGCAGCGTGCGGCGGGGCTGGAGGCACCCCCGGCCCGCCGGTCTGCTGACGAAGCTCTGCCAGCCTCCGGGCCCATGCGCTGGCCCTCGCCGGGGCCTCGGGCAAGGACGTGCAGCAGGGATGTGAGGCGGAGTGCACGCCCCCGGCCTCCCCACTGACCCAGCTCCCAGGCGTCGGCCGGGCCAAGGTAGTCCAAGTGTTGGGGCAGGAGCAGAAACCCCAGACCAGGCAAGGGGCTCTGGGCAGAGCGGCAGCCACCAGCCAGTCAGGGCTGTCTCCAGCCTGGGCCCTCCGTCCTGGGGGTTCTCCCCCATCTTCCCCTCCTCCCTCTGCCCCGTCCTGGGGGTCCTCCCCCATCTTCCCCTCCTCCCTCTGCCCCATCCTGGGGGTCCTCCCCCATCTTCCCCTCACCCTTCTGCCCTGTCTTGTGTGGTCTCCTCCATCTCCCTCCCTACTCTGCTCAGTCCTGGGCATTCTCCACCGTCTCCCTCTGCCCCGTCCTGGGGTCTCCTCCATCTCCTTCCCCACTCTGCCCCGCCTTGTGGGGTCTCCTATTTCCTGTACCCAAGTCTTCCTCTTTTTTCATTTACTTTGGCATTTTATGCAGAATAACTTCCAGGACTTCCCAGAGAAAGGCATCTTGGGATGAGCATTTCTGAGGCCGTCGCATCTAAAAGCACCTCTGCGCCACCTTCGTGGCCAGCAGTCACTTGTTTCCCTCCGCCAGCGGGAAGGCCTGTGCCCGTGCCCAGCTTCCCCCTCTGGACCTTCCACCTGGCCCTGCTTCTTTCTGCCAGACGCGGGGCCCTGGGATCTGCGGGTCGCCCAGGTGCGCAGAGGGCAGGTGTGCTCTCTGCGTCTGTGTCACGCCCCTGTTCTGGGAATTCCGTGAAATGTCCTTCTTGGTGCTTGCATTTCCCGCAGCTCCACACTTCCAGCTGGTTCTGGAGTTTTCTGTCCCATTCGCTTCGATTTTCCGCGCCCCTGGCCGGGCGCCGACGTTGCAGGGTGGTTTCTCACCTTTGCTCTCTAACCCTGTGACTGAGGCTTTCTAACCCCGTGGGCGTTTTCTGAACGTCCCGTTCTGTGCTCGTCGTGATGAGTCTGCACAGCCTGTGGCATCTGTGGCTTTGTTCTGGTGCCAGAGTCTTTCCTGGCGACCCCAGGTTAGGAAGCCCGTGGCCTGCGTGTCTTCAGCCTTTTCTCTAATCCCTGCTTGAAGCGGGGCGTGGCCTCAGCTCAGCGCTCACCCACTGCCCCCCACATGGCCAGGATCACCCCACTCCAGCCCCTTTCCTGCCACACCCCCTCCCCCATCTCGTGGAGTCTGGGGACTGGCCTCTGCTCTTCTCAGACCCTGCCACTCCTGCCTCCTTCCCAGCCTCATGCTGAGGGTCACACCTGGAAGATGCTTGCAGGCCTTAGTGCCGTCTGGAGAGGGCACATGTCCCACTCTGCAGTCTTCACCCAGAAACTCTGCACCTTGTAATCTGACAGGTGATCACACTGTGCGTAAGATGCACGTCTCTCTCTGTAGTTAACCTAGAAGTGCGTGCACCGTGTGGGGAAATCAGAAACAAATAGATTTTTTTTTTTTTTTCTTTTGGGACGGAGTTCCGCTCTTGTTACCCAGGCTGGAGTGCAATGGCGCGATCTCGGCTCACCACAACCTCCGCCTCCTGGGTTCAGGCAATTCTCCTGCCTCAGCCTCCTGAGTCGCTGGGATTACAGGCACGTGCCACCATGCCCAGCTAATTTTTTGTAGTTTTAGTAGAGACGGGGTTTCACCATGTTGACCAGGATGGTCTTGATCTCTTGACCTCGTGATCCACCCGCCTCGGCCTCCCAAAGTGCTGGGATTACAGGCGTGAGCCACCGCGCCCGGCCGAAACAAATAGATTTTTACACACACAGAAGACGCTGCATGCGGCGGCCTCGGCGCCCTGTACGTGGACGTGTGCTGCCAGCTCAGCCCCCAAGCCACGTCCACGTGGCTCCCACCCGATGCGCTGGGCTCCTCCCCCTCTGCTGTTAGAAACATCCCGTGTTGGACATTTCTGTGTCTGCCTCCTTCACAGTCTGTGGGTGTGGACTCTGGACACGTTCCTTGGCTTGGATGGCTGGGGTCAGGCCCTTCGTTTCCGGAGGTCTCCACGCATGGGCTGCGGCACTCCCTGCCTCCCGCCGGCCGCGCCGGAGAAAATGGAGCCCTCAGCAGAGTGTGCTCGGATCTTCTGGGCTGCAGCTGAACGTTCACGTCACATGTTTATTGATTTCTGTAGGGAATTACTTGCTCATGCTTTGGGCAGTCTTTCTGGGGGTCTGTGTTATGTGGACCCTACACGTGACATTTGTTTTCCCGCTTTGCCCTTTGTCCTCAGCTCATCTTTTAAACAACCCTTTCTACCTTAAGGTTACAGAATTATTAGAGTATTTCATCTTAGAACCTTGATGACTTGAATTTTTGTATTGAAACCTTGAAATCAATGACAGCTGGCTTTTCTGCAAGGTTGGAGGCCGGACCCGGCTCTGCCGCCGCCGCCCCTGCCCCGCCTGTGCTCCGAAGAAGCGAGATGCTGTGACTTTCTCCTCGACCCTGGCTCTGCTTGCAGACTCTGTGTGCCAGTCTCCCGCTCTCCTCTGCTGCGTATCTGGGGCCATTCGGTACCTTTCTGAGGGTTGTGAATCCAGCCAGCCATTCTCTTCTTCCCAGCAGGCCTCATCCTGGGGTGTCTGACCCGCAGCTAGCCCTGGTGTTGCTGTTTAATGACAATGGGAAGGGCTTCCCTGTGAGATTCCCACTGAATCCCATCATAATGCCTCTAAAATAAGAACCTTGGTCTTGCCACCAGGGTGAGCGGCCACAGGTGCTGTGTCCAGCAGGGCTCAACCAGGGGCTCCCCATCTTTCCCAGGCGGCCCCAAGGGGCCAAGCAGGAGAATATTTCTGGAATATGCTTAGTATACTCACCAGTTTCAAAACAGAAAGCTCCGGATCCATCGTTCAATGATTTTAATTTCCATTTCCAATGAAAATAGTTTGATGCTTGAGCGTTTGAGGCGCGTGACCACCTGTCATCAATCGTGTTGTTCTCATCACAGGCGGCCACGCCTCAGCTCTGGGCAGCATGTATGCAGGACGTGACCAGGACGCATCCCTCCCTCGGTCCTGCTAAATCCCAGAGCGCGACTCCGCTGCGTGTTTAGATACGAAACGTTCTTCCCCTGTGTCGATCAAATCATGGTCTGGGAAAGAACTAAAGTAACTCCTCAGTCCCTCGTTTCTGGCTCTGGAGAGTGGGAGACCACGGCAGGCAGCTCTGTGGGCCATCCGAGCCTGGTGTCAGTGGCTGCACACAGGCCCAGCCCACACCTGGAGATGCGGATGCGGAAAACCCGGCTGGTACTAACGCTTTGTTCCTTGGGCACAGCAATCCTGCCAGAAAGGACTGCGGCTGGCGAAGGAGAACCCGCAGTGTACAGAGGAAATGGCCCAGGATTTCAGAGGGGACCTGAGCGCCGTGGTCAGCCAGGCCAAGTGGCGGGAGGGAGAGCTGGCCAGCTGGGCCCACCCCTCCGAGTCCTGCGAGACGGTAAGAGACCCAGCGGGGCAGATGCTGTGCCTCTGGGATCCCCGCTCCTTAGGCTGTGGACATTTAGCAAGTGCCTCTCCACAAGTGGCAGTGGGCCAGGCTCTGCGGCAGTGGCCGGGCACCTGCGATGCACCCCAGCCTCTACACCCACGGCTCTCTGGAGAAGGCTCTGAGCCGACTGATGCATTTGTTACTGTACCAAACAGACCAGCCAAACAGACACACAAAGCTCCCTGTGTGTTTACCGGCTCAGTTACAAAATCCCACCCACCGCCAAAACCCCAAGCAAGTGCCGTAGCCAAGTGCAGGCCTGCAAGCTCCCAGCACCCTGCACCACCCGCCCTTAGGAGCCCAGGCCAGAGGCCTTGGACTCACCTGTCAGGACAGCATTTAAGGGGTCATGGGGTGGCCAGAGCAGGGTAGGGCCATCTGCCCGTCACACCTCGCTCAGCTCACAGGATGTGGCTTAACTGATCTACACGGTGTCTTCACGTGGTCCTAGGGCATCCCCCCATGGTGCCCCCTGCCAGGGACAATGGACCCGGGGGTCAGACACAGCCCACCTGCCCTTCCGTGGAACCCGGCCACGGCCCCACTGGGTGGCGGGGCTGCCTCTCGCTCTGCTGCCTGGTGCCCTGGTCCCTGGCTGGGCCGACCTGGGGGGCAGCAGGGCCTAAGCTGGCTCCAGGGAGGACTGTCCTCTGCTGCACTACCAGAGCCCTCCTTGTCCCTCAGGTGAGCGGCTGGACGGGGCCCCTGGACCCGGAGGCTCATCCCTCCTCACCTGTGGCTGAGTATGTGAGGAGCTGTCACCAGGAGGCTGCCTCGGTGGCTGCTGAGGCCTTCCCCGGAGCGGGCGTGGCAGTGCTGGAGCCTCATGCCCTGCGGAGACCGTGGGCATCGCAGCAGGGCTCCCAGACCCGGCTCCATCTGGAAGAGGCCCTTTCTGAGGCCGCCCCAAGCCCCAGCTCACCTCCCCTTGTCCAGAGGCCCCCAAAGCATGAGCATGCCCAGGAGGCCATGAGGAGGCCCCGTAGGCCACCCTCAGTCCCTACCCAACCACTGCCCGGCCTCCCTGGACGAGCCCTTCTGTGTAGACAGGACGGGGAGCCCCTAGGCCCAGGGCTGTGTGCTCTGTGGGACCCACTGTCTCCCCTCGGGGGCCTTCCTAGGGCAGGGGCCACCAAGGCCCACCCGGAGGACAGCTCTGCCTGCTCCTCTGAGCCCACCCAGACCCCGGCCAGCCGCCCCAGGAAACATCCCCAGAAGAAAATGATAAAGAAAATGCAAAGTTTTGAGATGCCTCAGGCCCACAGTGGCCCCAGGGACTCCTGCCAGCCAGGCCACACCGGTGTCTTTATCAAGGGCCTGGAGGTGACCAGCACTGTGGCCGCAGAGAAGGAGCCCCCGCTGGGACCGCACACCGGGAGCCCCCCAGTCACTCGGAGCCGGAGTCTGTCCTCTCCCTTGAGGCTCCACGCTGCTGAGGAGGACGGGAGGCGGCAGGTGGGCAGGTGAGGTGGCCATCCCCTCCTCTGGTCCTAGTGGCCTTTGGGTATCTAGACACTGAAAGCCATTTCAGCATTAAACTCTATTTTGCAAAGTAGAAAGTAAATCCACGGACGTCCCTCTTGGTACCTAAAGAAACACAATTTTAAGCTAGGCATTAATTACCTGCCCCCATATTCAGAGGGGACACAGAAGAGTCTTCCCTTAGGATGGTGTGTGGAGACCCGCACACCCTCACCCCGATGGTTAAGAAACTGTGTGACCACCTCCGGTTATCCTCAGCCCTCTTGCAGAAAATTACAGTGGCAAATCATGCCCCTGAAAGCAAGAAGAGTGACCCTAAAAATAACCTTTAGAAAGTTTCTAAGTGTTGAGGTGCGCCCGTGTGTCCATTACCCCACTGAAGAGGTCCCTCCTCCCTTGTCGTGCCTGTAAGAGGACACCTGCCAAGGACACCGTCTGCCCACTGGCAAGGGTGGGCGCCCTCAGCCCCTGTCTAGGCCGGATGCCATCTGGACCTCCGTCTTCCGTCCACGTGGTACTGTCGCAAGGGCTGGAGGTGGAGGGTTTCGTGAGATGCTCTGCTTGCTGGGTTGTCTTCTGTGTCTTGGGCCAGCGGTCCCCAGCCTTCTTGGCATCGGGGACCAGTTTCATGGAAGACAGTTTTCCCACAGATCACAGGGGTTGGGGGGATCGTTTTGGGATGACACCGCTCCAAGATCATCGGGCGTGAGTTAGCTTCTCTTAAGGAGCACGAACCCTAGATCCCCAGCAGGCACAGTTCACGATCGCGTTTCCGCTCCTCCGAGAATCACACCGCTGATCTGTTGGGCGGGAGGCGGAGCTCCTCACCCGCTCGCCGCCTGCAGTGGGCCCGGTTCCCGATAGGCCACAGACAGTATGGGTCGGTGGTACGGCTCGGTGGCCCAGGGCGTGGAGACCCCTGCATTAAGATCCATCAAAGAGGCCTCCTCCTCATGCCCTGAGCACAGGTTCCGTCTGAGCTGAGAAGGCCTCAGAACACTTCTGAAACACACCTTTAGGTTGCCAAACCTCAGTCTTTATCTTGTTAAAGGTAACGCTCTAGGTAGAACCTGAAGTTCTGATTTTTACCATTGGCGTGAGTGATCCAGGGGGTATCTGCCAGCTGGGCCTGAGCACGAGCTGGGGCCTTCCCAGTCCCTGAAAGGAGGGAAAACGCCAGGCGCTGTCCCTGAGTCTTAGCAGGTGGCTGCACGGACCGGCTTCTGTCTCCACTGAGCCCGTGTTTCAGGTTTGGGGGCAGCAGAATGCAGGAGGTGGGGACCCTGCCCGCACCGGGGGGTTTCCAGGCATCCCTTCCTTGGGCTTGTCCGTTTACCATCCTCGTTCTGATTTTGTTTCTGGATATTTACTGAGGAGGCTGTTGTGTGGCGGAGGCTTCAGGCCTCGCTCTGCCCGCCCATGCTGTGACCCACCAGGATTTGCTGTGATCCCAGAAACGGTGAGAATCTGTCCACTCCGGGATGCAGGAGTGAGGAACACGCTCTCCACTCTGTGTGAACGCGATGTGCTTCCATCAGCATTTCTGCCCATGGCTGTGCTTCCCGTCATTAGCGGCTTCTAAGTTTTTCCAACTTAAAAAAACAAGTAAATACAAAAACAATAGTAGACAAAATCCGCCAGCTCCCACTGGTATCACTAGGGCCGAGTTATGGAAGAAAGTCGGGGGTCAGACGCTCTGGAGTGGAGGACAGCGGTGCGCCTCACCGTTCATCAGGGTGGGGCCCCGGCTCAGGCGCAGTTGGTGGGTGCTGTCCGCGGCACAGAGCTGGGGGACACACCCAGACCCCACCTCAGCGGAACCCAGAGAACCTTCTCACGGGGGATCCCACAGCCCAGGCCGGGCCTTGGCTTCCAGGCTGCCGGAGTGTGGGCCCCGCCCTCCAGGCTCACACGCTGGCCACGGCTCAGTTGCTGAGAGTGACCGGGTGGCCCCACTCCAGCCAGCTCATGAAACCGAGCCACCGGCCTAAGTGTCCTGCATATGTTTTTGGTGAACGTAGAAGTATTCTTGGATACTTAGCATGTTTTTTAATTGCAAAAAAACAAAATTCACAAAAAATACCACCTGACTTGGGAAGCCCAGTTTTGGTCTCTGATCACAGCACCGCAGCTTTGCACGCAAGGAGCCATCCCGGCCACGCTGACCACACTGGCCAGCCCACTTCTCCACTCTCAGGGCAACACGGGTGGGTCCTCCAGGTGCTGCCCAGCCCTGGGGATGCGGACGTGGTGAGACCCTGGGCAGCCACAGGGGAGCCCACATCTCCTGCAGACGGGTGTGCTATCAGGAAGGGCTCTCCGAAGGCCCGAAAGTGCATGAGAGGCTCACCCATCACGGGAACAGAACAGGCTCCTACAAAGCATGCTCAGCATCCCCTCCTCGGGACCGTCTTTCAAGGCAGGAAGACCCCAGCCAAGGCTGGAAGGGGGGCTCCACGGACGGCCATTCCTGGCGCCTAGCCTGCTGTTGTGCACCTCTGGCCACCCTGCGCCCAGCCTCACTCTCCGGCCGCTACAGCCCTGAGTCCCCCTGCAGCTGCTGCTTAGGGTGCTGAGCCCCCGGGTCAGGAGTGACTGCCGTGGAAGCTGACTTCAGAAAACCGGCTCGGTCAGCAGTGGGCGTGGACCCGAAAGCTGTTTTCTCACACGACGTCCCCCACGGCCCTCCTTGCAGGAGCCTCGCTGCTGGAAGTGCTTGCATCATCTTACTGCCAGAATCAAGCCAGCTGGAACGAGAAACCATTATGTTCAGAGTTACAGTTACGGGGCCTGGGAATCTGTCTCTTTCAGTTTCCAAAGGGATCTTTCATCTGAATGGCCATGATCAATAATAGGGAAATGTTTCACGTGACAGGGTTCTTTTTGAAACTGTCCTTATCTTTTCAAGTTACTATGTATCAAGGGAGCCGCTCCAGGTAGCAGAGCGAGGACGTGCGGACGACTGAAAGTTGCTTTTTTTTTTTTTGAGATCTTGTTGCCCAGGCTGGAGTGCAGTGGCACGATCTCGGCTCACGGCGGAAACCTCCGCCTCCTGGCTTCAAGCAATTCTCCTGCCTCAGCCTCCTGAGTAGCTGGGATTACAGGCATGCACCACCATGCCCAGCTAATTTTGTGTTTGTAGTAGAGACAGGGTTTCGCCATGTTGGTCAGGCTGGTCTCGAACTCCCGACCTCAGGTGATCGGGAGTTCACCTCAGCCTCCCAGAGTGCTGGGATTACAGACGCGAGCCCCCGCGCCCGGCCGAAGGGTTCTTTATCTTGCATCCCGCGGTTGCCGTGTGCCTCCGGTCCACGTGTGACCCTTTTGTCCCTCTGGGTTTTCATGCATTTGTCTCAGGCATGAACCGCTTTTAATAATGTGTCTGTGGGGGGCACGCGCCCTGGGATCTCTGTGTCTTCCAGCAGCCGCCTGAAGCACATCATGGCCGAGATGATCACCACGGAGCGGGAGTACGTGCGGTGCTTGGCGTACGTCATCGACAACTATTTTCCGGAAATGGAAAGAACGGACCTGCCACGGGGCCTTCGAGGGAAGCACGACGTAATTTTTGGCAACTTGGAGAAGCTCCATGACTTCCACCAGCAGCACTTCCTCCGAGAGCTGGAGCACTGCGGGCACTGCCCCTTGGCTGTGGGCCGCAGTTTCCTGAGACATGTGAGTGCAGGCCACCGCGTGGGCACCGGGCCAACTTGGTGGGTGAAGCTGGCATCAGGGAGTGGGGAGCCCATAGGGCCCACGTGTCAGGCAGTTCAGAGAACTTCAGTCCAGGTTCAGGAGCTGGCCCTGACGGGATGGTGAGACCAGCCGATATGCAGGTGCCCACACGGATAAGCCGGTGTGTGACCGGCGGCGTCCCTGCTGCCCCGGAGGAGGGGGCATCGTCCACCAACACCATCACACCCACCCCGCCAGCAGCCCTGCCCCTTTACCACTTCCAGCTGATTGGCCAGAAACAGTTTCCTGGAATCACCTTCCGGGACCAGGCCTCACCCCTTCGCAGGCCCCCTGCCCCTGGCTGCCCTGTTACCTGCCAGAGGGACCAGTTGGTCCTGTTGCGAGAACTCCCCTGTGAGACTATCAGCTGGAAGCACCTTGAATATCCAGACTCAGTGTCTCCTCGTAAGTCTCTCCTCAATGGTGAAAGTGGAGTCTCTCTACGAGAGTCTTTGATAAAGGGTTTTAATTTACTCCGGGAAGAAACCGACAGGTTTTCCACAGGCGCTCACAGAGTGCTGCGGGCAGATGGGACACGTGTCCCAGACCATTAAGGACAAATTATCACAATGAAAACAGCCATGGACAAAAGAAGCACATGTTACATCTTTTCAGCATTTTCTTATTTCTTTTTTTTTTGTTTGAGATGGAGCCTTGCTCTGTCACCCGGGCTGGAGTGCAGTGGTTAGATCTTGGCTCACTGCAACCTCCGCCTCCCGAGTTCAAGCAATTCTGCCCCGAGTAGCTGGGACTACAGGTGCACACCACCATGCCCGGCTAAGTTTTGTATTTAGTAGAGATGGGGTTTCACCATGCTGGCCAGGCTGGTCTCCAACTCCTGACCTTGTGATCCGCCCACCTCAGCCTCCCTAAGTGCCGGGGTTACAGGCATGAGCCACCTTGCCCAGCCTCAGTGTTTTCTTACAAGGTGCTTTTAGACATAAAGTGCAGATTCATACTGACTGTAATTGTGGCAATTTTAAATGTCTTGACAGCTTTAGCTCTTGGCCAGTGACCAAATCGTTCCAATACCCCCCACCCCTCCCAGGCCCACTGCTAGCTGCATCCTCTTCCCCCGGCCCCCAGCCCCCCGGCCCCCAGCCCCCAGCCCCCCGCCCCCCTGGAGTCTGTGCTTTAAAGACAAAATACAGAATCCTCAGCATTGAGGCTGCACCTGGTAAACTGGTCACCCCTGGAGCCCCCGTGCTGGGGACACCTGATGGTCTTTAATGAAGGAACAGGTCGCCCTTTCGCCTGATTACGGTGAGAGTCTGGAGTCTCAGGACAGCAGCAGTCACAAGTCTGACCCGGGCTGCAGGCGCCTGCCGTCCCTGGGCCTGTCACTCCCACAGCCAAGCAGTCACCTCTGCTTTTCCAGGAAGAGCAGTTCGGGATGTACGCGACCTACAGCAAGAACAAGCCCCAGTCGGACGCCCTGCTCAGCAGCCACGGCAACGCCTTCTTCAAGGTCATCCCCTCAGCCCACCCCCGACAGCCCGCCCGGCCCCCGGCCAGGCCGGAGCTGACCCTCCTGCCCCACCCTTGCAGGACAAGCAGCGGGAACTGGGCGACAAGATGGACCTGGCCTCTTACCTGCTGCGGCCTGTGCAGCGCGTGGCCAAGTACGCGCTGCTGCTCCGGGACCTGCTCAAGGAGGCCGGCCGCGGCCCGGCCCACGGGCAGGAGCTGGGCGAGCTCCGAGCCGCCGAGGTCATGGTCTGCTTCCAGCTGCGCCACGGCAATGATCTGCTGGCCATGGATGCCATCCGTGGCTGTGACGTAAGTGCCCTGAGTGCTGGCAGCCGGCAGGCTGGGGGAGTGCGAGGCGTTGGTGGGCAAGTCACACAGTTTTCTTGGTGATGCACTGGCAGATTTGCCCAGGAGAAGTCCTTCAGAGCACAGTCTTCTGAGGGCCACGGGGGTGCCACCGGGAGAGGGGCTTACCTGCCTGGGCGATGGTGGAGGCCACGGGGGCACCACGGGGACAGGGTCTTACCTGCCTGGGCGATGGTGGAGGCCACAGGGGCACCACCAGGAGAGGGGCTTACCTGCCTTGGCGATGGTGGAGGCCACGGGGGTGCCACCAGGAGAGGGTCTTACCTGCCTGGGCAATGGTGGAGGCCACGGGGGTGCCATGGGGACAGGGTCTTACCTGCCTGGGCGGTGGTGGAGGCCACGGGGGCACCACCAGGAGAGGGGCTTACCTGCCTTGGCGATGGTGGAGGCCACAGGGGTGCCACCAGGAGAGGGTCTTACCTGCCTGGGCGGTGGTGAGAGCAGCAGGGCTTGAGGTGCTGGAGCCCTGGGTTTGCCCACGGCTGGCAGTTGTGGCTGTGTTTTCACAGGGCACATAAGGCAGGCTGGCTCTGAATGGCTGGAAGTCTGCTCACCTGGGCTGTATTTAACACAGGTGGGCATGGGCATCGCACCCCAGCCCCGTGTGAGAAGGCACGGGCACCAACCTTGGCTCGTTCATTCGGGGCCCGGGACTGGCTGCATGGGTCTCACAGGCCCCGCCGCGCAGCTTGTGTGGAAGCGCTAACCCCAGACGCCTGAAAGGCCACAGGCGAGTTGAGAAATGGCCAGTGCATGGGGACGCCAGCTGTACTCCAGCAGCCTGCCGTGTCCCCTGGCTGGGATGGGTGACACCCTAATGTCAGAGCAGGGCCGTGGAAGGTGGGTCCCCACCTCAGCTGGAGGAGGCAGGCCTGTCTCGGGCCCCCGACACCCATAGACTCGGGCTGCTTCTAGGAAGTAGCAGTCAGTCTTCCGGGTCACGTCTGTGGAGGGGCCTCAGGCTGTCCCAGTGTCCTCTGCCAAGGAGCCCCAGGGGTGTCCATGGGATGGAGGTCATGGGGGAGCTCTGCCAACTGCGTCTGTCATCCAGGTAAATTCCACAGGGGAGGGACAGCCTGCGGGGCGCAGCGGCTCCATCTCTGGGGGCTGCTGTCTGCCCTGACCCAGCATGAAGGGATTTCTGTGGGGACGAGAGAGGAGCCGTCTAGTGAGGGGATCTAGCACCATCTCAGTAGGGGATTCCAAAAACAATGGATGAAAGGACTTCAAAGTGGAAAGTTACGTAAATCAGAGAGGCTTTCCCTGTAATCTTTGCACATAAGACCCCGGAACGTGGGGGTGTGGGACCCTCAGCCCCACCCTCACCTGCTGCACAGGGCCCAGAGCGTCAGACGGGAGGGCTGTGGGAGCTGGGTGAGTTCCTGAGCTTTCAGATGTGATGCTGCAGCTTCTGTCCTGACGCTCTTTAAGACCTTTATGTCGACAGCTAACATTGAGGCAGATTTGCCAGGTTTTATGGCAGTTTGGCTGCTGTTCCGTCTTGCTTGTCACAAAGCCAACACTTTTAGACAGGGACAGTGACTTGTGTGACCACAGACGCCAGACTTCTTGGATGAAATCCAGCTGCGTGTTCCTCTGCAGGTGAATTTGAAAGAGCAGGGGCAGCTGAGATGCCGGGATGAGTTTGTCGTTCTCTGCGGGAGGAAGAAGTACATGAGGCACGTGTTTCTCTTTGAAGACCTCATCCTGTTCAGCAAGACCCAGAAGCTGGAGGGCGGCCACGACGTCTACCTGTACAAGCAGTCCTTCAAGGTAGCGCCGCACGTCCGATCGGACACAGGCCGGGCCAGGCCCTGCAAGGGGGTCCCGGACCCTTGTCTCCCTTGAGGCGAGGGGAGGAACTGGGAGGGAGAGAACCTGGGAGGAGCCGCACCGTGATGTTCTGTTTTCTGTTGTTCTTTGGTAAATTCTTGAAAACCTTAGCTTTCCGAAAGCTGCAGGACTTCCTTGTCTTCTCCAGATCGGTGCGCAGTTCAGGGGCAGAGGGGCAAGTGTCCCCTCAGTCAGGAACTGCATCGTGGGGCCTGTGCAGAGGCGAACACGGGGGCCTTCCCCGGCGCTCAGAGGTGCACGGAGGGGGCTTCGCAGGCGCACCGCGGTGGGCAGGGCTCCACTGTGACTCTCAGCTGTGCTGAGGGAGGGCAGGTCCCTCCCCTTGTGACAGAGGCCCTGAGGGTGCATGGCCTCACACACAAGCAGCCTCACTCGTGCAAGCCTCGCATACTGGCAGCTGTCCTGCACACAAGCACTCCCGCGCACACTCATGAGCAGA
>NW_022436951.1:42015029-42077931 GCF_009761245.1 Sapajus apella | reverse complement strand
ACTCATGAGCAGACACACACAGGCAGCTGTCCTGCACACAAGCACTCCTGCGCACACTCATGAGCAGACACACACAGGTAGCTGTCCTGCACACAAGTATTCCCGCACACACTCAGCAGATACACACAGGCAGCTGTCCTGCACACAAGCACTCTCCCTCACACACTCATTAGCAGACACACACAGGCAGCTGTCCTGCACACAAGCACTCTCCCTTGCACACTCAAGAGCAGCCTCACATAGTCGTGAGCAGTGTGGTGTCGCCCACCCTGACCCATCCCACACGTTTGTCATTTGGTGTCTGGGTTAAGTGACCTCCAACACTGAGGAATTTGGGTCAGTCGGCCAGAAAATAGCCAGTCATTCAGAGAACACGTGTGTGCCTGACGGTGCTGCCACGGGTGTTTGCTGACTGCAGACGGCTGAGATCGGGATGACACAGAACGTCGGGGACAGTGGCTTGAGGTTTGAGATTTGGTTTCGCAGGCGGCGGAAATCTCAGGACACCTACATTCTCCAAGCAAGCTCGGCAGCGGTCAAGAGCAGGTGGACAGACATCATAGGGAGGATCCTGTGGCAGCAGGCGCTGAGGAGCAGAGGTGGGAAGATGGGGGCCGCAGGACCTGCCCAGCTCGGGCACAGCTAGGGCCGGGGCCAGGGTGGGGCTGGGCTGAGAGCTGGGGACTGCGTCCAGGGGCCAGGGCTGGGAGTGGGGCTGGGGTGCAGGCATGGGTTGGGAGCGGAGCTTCAACCTTAATGCTGAGATTCGGGCACTATGATTAAATATGGACTTCACTTGAGCACAAGCTCTGAGGGCGGCCACCCGGGAGGACGCAGACTGCACAGCGATGGGGTCACTGCCCTGAAGTGGGGAGACACGTCCGGGAAAAGTTAATAGGTTACACTGGTGCACAGTTATACAGCGATTTGACTGGCTACACGCCGTGTCTGTTTCTCGGTGGGGTGGGGGTATATTTTGCGTTTCACATCGAGAACGGAATAGTCAAGGGGACTTCTCTGCCAGGGACATCTGGTCTGAGCTGGGAACAGGGAGGCAGGGAGGCAAGGTAGCCTATAACCAAAGGTCCAAAATTTAGGGTTTGAGCTGCGTGATTCAATCTCCAAAGCCAACCTCCCTCAGGGCCTCATCACTCTTAGGAGCCCCCAAGAGCCCAACCGCCCATTTTCTTCTCATGGCTGCCCAAGAAGCCCACCCTGGCCAGGGCACCTGGGGCCCTCGATCAGCACTTTACGAGGAAGCTCTTGGGTGGACCTGACGGCACTCACACATGCAGCTCTCGTGTACACAAGGGAACATAAACAAGGCCCTTCCCAACACACCCGGCACTGCGGCCACCCTAGAGAGTCCCCCGCAGCTCTGGCTCCAGATTTAACCTTCTGGTCGGCTTCCTGCCCCTGCCCTGCTGGTCTGGCCCCCGGGGCCCTCAGTCTTCCTACAGGTGAGAGGGCTCTCCCCAGAGCCCTCATCCCCCACCCGAAGACCCCTCCCCCAGGCCTCCTCCCTTCTCCCTCAGTGTCCCCCCTCATTTGCTCCTCCCCCAGCTTCTTCACTGGGGGTGCCCCTCTGCACTTACTCCTCCACCCTGGTGGCTGGTAACACTTCCTTCACGGTGACTGCCCCCCACCCCAGACCTTCTCCCACACTGAGCTCCAACTCCAGAGTCTGCCCCAGCGCCTCACAGATACCCAGAGTCACTGCAAACCCAGCTGTCCCCTCATCCCTACAAGCCACCCTGGCTGCTGTGGCCTCTCAGACCTAAGAAATCCAAGCTACAAGCACGACCAGAGCCCCTGCCCGGCCACACCCGGCTGAGCCTTGACCCCTCCAGGCACAGCTACCACCTCCCCACCAGACCCCAAAACACTTCGGAGCCAGCTTTGCGAGGCACAGGGGGCCCCATGGCATCCCCTCTGGCTCCCCCACCAGTCGCCAGCCTTCTGGCTGCTCCACACCTCTGTGGGCTTCACCCCCGGACAGCCCCCAAAGCAGCTACTTGGCCAGAGCCTCACCTCCGAGATGCCACCACCCAAAGAGCCTTCCTGGCCCTTTTCCTTCCTTCCTTTGCCACCCGCCGGTCCTGCTTCCTGCGTGGGGTCTGTCTGACTGCAGTGCACAAAGCCTCCCGGGGTCGATGCGTCTGTTTCAGCCCCTCCTGTGTTCCAAGCACAAGCACCTGGGGTCTGCAGGCAGTAGACCCTGCCGGCCTGGAGTAATCAGATTCAGGAAATCTAAGTTGATTCAAGCGCAAGCATGAGAATGGCCGCCCCGGAATGCAGACTCCAAAGGGCTGGGGTCCGTGCTCCACAGTGGGGAAGCTGAGGCTTCACTTACAGAGGCAGGGACGCTGCCAGCAGGGTGCAGCGAATTCACAGCAACTTGGTTAGTACAGGTTGCTGCATCCCAAGGAAGATGCTTTAACAGTCTGTGAGGAGGAGGCAGCAGTTCTGAGAGATTCTTCTCTGTGGTGCGTCCAGGTCTTCCCTAACCATTTACCGGAAAAAGCAGAAGTTGCAGCTGACGCTCGGTGACTCGGCACTGCCGCATTCCTCTCAGGGCTCAGAACACCTTACGGTTCCATGGTGTTACGTCCAAATTACTTAGCTTCACAGCCTTTCTCAAACAGGGCCAGGTAGACAGCTGAGCACAGGGTATGCACACAGGACTCTGCCTGGGCCTGGGGGCTCGGGGCGTGGGCCACAGAGCTGTGCAGCCCCTGCAGGTGCAGTGGGTCACCTGGAAAGTGGAGCCTAATGCTTTTCAGGTGTGTCTAGGGTCTGGCACCCCGTGTCTATCTCCTGGTTGGTGCCTTGAGTCCTCTCTTGACTTCTCCAGTTTTCCGAGGGGTTTACCAAATTACTCTTCTCGGAAGACAGAATGTTGGTTTAATTGATTATCTACACATTTATTTCCTATTTAATTAATTCCTACTGTGTGTTATTTTCTTGTGCTGCCGTTTCGATTATTTGTTTTTCCTTTCCACCTAATTTCTTGAGGTGGGTGGATGCTTAGGTTATTGATTCTAGCCTTCGCTTTGTCCTCGTTTGTGCAGTATTTAGGACTACAGATTGTCCCCTAAGCTTGGCATTAGCTGCACCCCACAAGTTTGTACATGTGATATGTTTATTAAGTCAGTTCAGCATATTTTCTTCCACTTTAATTTCTTCTTGGGCTCATTATGGGTTATTTAGAAATGCATTAGTTAATTTCCAAGATTTTCTAGTTAACTTTCTGATACCAGTTTTCAGTTTAAGACCACTTTGGTCAAATAATATTCACTAGAGTTTGTTACCGTGGAAGGGTCCAAGTTACTGCAGAGAATCTGCAGCTCCGCAGCAACCTCAGTTCTTGTCTCCTCGGAAGGAAGAATTCCACTGAGGGGCATAAGGCAGAAAAAGAGACCGAGGCAAGTTTCAGAGCAGGAGTGGAGGTTCATTTAAAAAGGATTTAAGGCAGGAAAGTACACTTGGAAGAGACCCAAGCAGGCACCAAAATCAAGTGCCCCATTTAACCTTGATCCTAGGACTTTGTAGGCTGCCAGTACCCATGATTCTTCCCTGAGGGCCAGCTGCCTGCATGCGCCATGCGCTCCTCACCCTCAGGATGGGAGGCTGTGTGGTGTGTTTAGGAAGTGGTATGCACGCCCATCTGAAGCTTTCTTCTCTTTTCTGATGAGGTGCCCCCAGAAGGTCACATTCTGCCATTCTGTCTGTTAATGCACAAAGTTGCTTCTCCTGGCGCCTGCCTTCAGTTAAAAGTTGAGTGCAACAGGTGTGGACCATCAGGAAACAGCCTCTCCCTGGCACTGGCTGCCACGTTATCACCTTTAAAGAAGCAGGTGTGATGCACACACAGCCGTCACCTGACCTTCCCGGTGGCTGGGGGAGCCCTCTCCTGCCCCTCTCATGCCCATCTAACTTCCTGTAATAATTTTGATTATTTGGAATGTTTTGTGTCCTAGCATTTTGGTAAATTTTCCACGTGCACCTGGGGAAAAAAGTGCTTTGTGGTGCTTACTGCAGAGTCGGGTCGTGTTTTCCACGTGCACCTGGGGAAAAGGTGCTTTCTGGTGGTTACTGCACAGTCTGGTCGTGTTTTCCACATGCGTCTGGGGAGAAAGTGCTTTGTGGTGGTTACTGCAGAGTCTGGTCATGTTTTCCACGTGCACCTGGGGAGAAGGTGCTTTGTGGTGGTTACTGCACAGTCTGGTCGTGTTTTCCACGTGCACCTGGGGAGAAAGTGCTTTGTGGTGCGTACTGCACAGTCTGGTCATGTTTTCCACGTGCACCTGGGGAGAAGGTGCTTTGCGGTGGCTACTGCAGAGTCTGGTCATGTTTTCCACGTGCACTTGGGAGAAAGTGCTTTGTGGTGCGTACTGCACAGTCTGGTCATGTTTTCCACATGCACCTGGGGAGAAGGTGCTTTGCGGTGGCTACTGCAGAGTCTGGTCGTGTTTTCCACGTGCACCTGGGAGAAAGTGCTTTGTGGTGGTTACTGCAGAGTCTGGTTGTGTTTTGAAAATTGTGTTGTTCTTGGCCAGGCGCAGTGGCTCAAGCCTGTAATCCCAGCACTGTGGGAGGCCGAGGCGGGTGGATCACGAGGTCCAAGAGATCGAGACCATCCTGGTCAACATGGTGAAACCCCGTCTCTACTAAAAATACAAAAAATTAGCTGAGCATGGTGGTGCGTGCCTGTAATCCCAGCTACTCAGGAGGCTGAGGTAGGAGAATTGCCTGAACCCAGCAGGCGGAGGTTGCGGTGAGCCGAGATCGCGCCATTGCACTCCAGCCTGGGTAACAAGAGCGAAACTCCGTCTCAAAAAAAAAGAAAATTGTGTTCAAATTTCTTACATCCTTACTGGATTTTTGTCTGCTTATCACTTACTAGGAAAATTATGTGAAAATCCCCCATGATGATGTAGATTTGAATGTCTATTTTTCTCTTTGTTCTGTCTATTTTTGCTTTCTATATTTTGAAGCTAAATTATTAGGTGCATAGCAATATAGAATTGCTGTATCTTCCTGGAAACAGAGCCTCTTTTTTCATCATGAAATGCATCTCTTTGTTTTTAGCAATGCCTCTGCCTTGGGTCTACAGCTGTCCCTCTGTGTCCATGGGGGTGGGCTCCAGGATGCCCCCCCCACAGATACCCAAGTCTGAGGTTGTTCAAGTCCCTAATATAAAATGGCACAGTAGTTGCATTTAAGCTACACACATGCTCCTATATACTTAAAATCGTCTGTAGATTACTTATAGTACAAAATACAATGCAAATGCTACATAAATAGTTGTGATATTGGTTTATTTGTATTTTTAATTTTTATTGTTTTTGTTTGTTTGTTTGTTTGTTTTGAGATGGAGTCTTGCTCTGTCACCAGGCTGGAGTGCAGTGGCACGATCTCAGCTCACTGCAACCTCCGCCTCCTGGGTTCAAGTGATTCCCCTGCCTCAGCCTCCCGAGTAGCTGGGACTACAGGCACATGCCACCAAGCCCGGCTAATTTTTTGGTTTTTTTCAGTAGAGACGGGCCTTCACCAAGTTGACCAGAATGGTCTTGATCTCTTGACCTCGTGATCCACCTGCCTTGGCCTCGCAAAGTGCTGGGAATACAGACATGAGCCACCGCGCCCAGCTAATTTTTATTGTCAATTGCTTTTTGTTCATATATTTTTGATCCTTGGTGGAATCTGTGATCTGGAGCCCACAGATGCAGTAGACCCACTGTGTGCCCTGTTAACCTGGCTTTCCAGTTTCCGTCTGTGATATGAAGCCCACAAATGCAGAAGACCCACTGTGCATCCTGTTAACCTGGCTGTTCCCGTTTCCATCTGTGACATGGAGCCCACAGATGCAGTAGACCCACTGTGTGCCGTTAACGTTAACGTGGCTCTTCCGGTTTCCATCTGTGATCTGGAGCCCACAGATGCAGAGGACCCACTGTGTGTCCTGTTAACCTGGCTCTTCCCCTTTCCATCTGTGATATGAAGCCCACAGATGCAGGAGACCCACTGTGCGCCCTGTTAACCTGGCTGTTGCTGTTTCCTTTTGCCGTTAGTGTTCACACAGCACATACTTTTCCATCTTACTTGGAGCGTCTGGTGTTCTTGTATTTGAGATGTGTCTCTTGTAAAAGGCCTTTATTTGATTTCACTTTTATCTTTTCATCTAGCTTGGCTATCCTTGTCTTTAAATTGGAGTAGTGTGTTTACATGTAATGTAACTTGGGTATAAATCTCCAGTGTCTCACTCTTGGTTTTCTACTTGTTTGGTGAGAAGGGGAAGTGAGAGAGGAGGGAAGGCCCTGGAGGGTGACTGGCAGGCAGGCCCTGCACACGCCCGCTGGGAGGCAGGCACCCGCAGGCCCTGCCTCCGTGCGGAGGGACCTGGGTGTTTCTCCGCCAACTCCTGTCCCTCGTTGTTGAGGCTCCTCCTGGGTGTTAACTACCCGACACTTCTGTCCTGTCCACAGGAAGGCGGGGAACACCCCCAGGCAGAGAGACCTGAGCAGCCGCTGCCGTGAACAGAGCTCTCTGGCTGCCCCCAGGCCAGCTCTGCTCGTGGACAAGCATGCAGTCCCTGTGTGTGTCCCCGCGTGGGGTTAGTTCTGCAACCTTTGATCCATTCTCCTGCCCTGCTCTCTGCTCTCCTCTTGGAACTCCAATTACACATATGACCTTCTCACATGTTCCCGTGTTGCTCACGTGTTTTGTGTTTTTATCACAGCTTCCACGCTTCTGTCTGCATGTTTTCCACCTGTCTTAAAGGTCATTCATCTGCTTTGCTGCCAAACCCACTTAATTAGCTGTTGGTTTATTTTTGATATGTAGGTTTGCATTTGATTCCTTTTACTTGATGGATTTGGGGTTCCTCTGGAGACTCTCTGTCCTGTGATCTGCTTCCTCCACGGCCTGTCTGAAATGTCCAAACCTTTATCTCGTGGGTGTTTAATTGTCTGGGTTTTTCCTCAGCCTTTTTTCTCCTGTTGTGCTGGTGGTTTTTCATTAAGCAGTAGATGACGTAGGAAATGTGTAAGGATCATCTCAGCCCGGGGCTGGTGTCCTCCCCTCCAGAGGATTTACTGCTGTGGAAGGAGCAGGGCTGGATCATCCGAAGGCACTCTGGGAGGGGCTGCATGCCTTTGGGCAACTGATCCAGCTTCTGTTTGTCCCACTCCTGGCAAAGTCCTTGCTCCCTTTCCAGGTCCCCAGTGAATGAGAGTTTCCCAGGCCCCTCCTCCCTGGCGGTCCTTGAATTCCAGACGGTATCTCCCCACCCTGTGCTGTTGTCAGAAGCTCCAAGATGAGCTCTCTGCTTATCAGACAGCAGCAAGCCCTGAGGGCTTAGACATGTGACAGGTGCCCAGTGTCTGTGAGCTCCACATCTGCCCAGGATGTTGGCCCTTTGAGGCTGGACTGCCTTGGCACCTCCAAAACACCCTCAAAAAATGTGTTCAGCTTTTCTGGTTGCTCTTGGCGGCGGGCTTGGGTGTAAGGTGTACAGGCAAACACACCGCAGCCAGAGGAGGAAGCTGTCCCGTGTCCATGCAGACACTAGCCCTGAGATAGTGCCTCAGGGTTAGGGGAGGAGCAGTGTCCTGCTCGCTGGCCCGCTGCAGCCCTGCATCCCAGCAGCTGCCCTCGGCCCCTCCCTGCCTGGCTCCGTAACAAGAGCAGATGCCCACTCTTGAATAACCAACTTTGCACGTTACCTGTTAATGAAGATAATCAATAACGCTGTAACTGCAGCACACACACGCTGTACTTCTTCCCATTCTCCCAAGAGCTCTAGAAAATAATTCTTACTATAATATTACTCAGCATATGCATTATGACTCCATAAATGCAATTTGTCTTCTGTCCTCACACGTTTTTCCTTACAATTAATATCTTTTTTTGCTTAATTTGATCAAGAATAAATTCATTCCCAAACTCTCACCTTATACTTAGCTCCCCTCTCAATAGTCAAACTCGTAGGCCCCTCCCACTTACCAGCAGTCAGGGACCCTGCGTGGCCTCCCCCGCTTACCAGCAGTCAGGGACCCTGCGTGGCCTCCCCCGCTTACGAGCAGACAGGGACCCTTCGTGGCCTCCTCCGCTTACCAGCAGTCAGGGACCCTGCGTGGCCTCCCCCGCTTACGGGCAGACAGGGACCCTGCGTGGCCTCCCCCGCTTACCGGCAGACAGGGACCTTCCTCCCCGCCAGGCTGGACACGCTGTTTCCAAGGTCTCGTGGCCTCCTCTTTCCTGCTTACTGCCTTGGGCTCCTGGGAAGAGATCTCCACGGTGCTGAAAACCCGAATGGGAAACCCCGCACCCTGGCGCTGGGGTCTTCGGGTGGGCACTAGCCCCCAAGTCGCTTTGGAAACTGTCCTACTTTCCTCTGTCTTAGAACTCAGGATCCAAGAAATGGCGTCCATGGGGATAGGGAACAAGCCATTCCTGGACGTCCAGCCCAGCAGTGCAGCGATCAGCAGCCGGGCCCACGGCTGCACCGTCCAAGGCACAGGTAACGTGGCCTCAGCCCCGCCCTCACTCGCCCTGCAGAGCACATGGGGCCTGTGGCCGACGTGGTGGGTGGGACGGGCACGTCTTCGGGGGCAAAGCCTGGTCTGCCTTCTGGATGGCCCTGATCCCATTCCTGAACTTGGCGGCACTTCTGGAGTGGAGGCCGGCCCGACCTGCTTTCTGTCCCTTTCCAGAGTCACAAGCGAGAGGGTCCACAGCGGTGCCCTCCTTCGACCATGCCGCCCCCTGCAAGCGGCCACACTCCACCATCTCGGACAGCAGCACCTCCTCCTCCAGCAGCCAAGCCTCCATCCTGGGGTCGCCAGGCCTGCTTGTGTCCGCCAGCCCAGCCCACCCGGGCCTGTGGAGCCCTGCCCACGGCCCCTGGTCATCTGACATCAGAGCCTGCGTCGAGGAAGATGAGCCAGAGCCAGAGCTGGAGACGGGCACCCAGGCTGCGGTGCGTGAGGGGCTCCCACTGTGCCACTGAGCCGGGCACGCCAGGCCTGACGGCTGTCGGGGTACAGATGCCCATCAGGCGGCCAGGACGATACACAGGGAGCAGTAGGGCATGTGTCCAGGTGTTTCCCAGGATTTTAGATACTCCCAAACATTTTCAAACAAATTTAAACTTTTATTTAAAAAACAAAGCTTCCATTTCCACCCAAGACAACATCATAGGAAACAGACTGAAAACAAAAGAAACAGACAAAACATGAAACAGATGTCAAGACAGACATTTGGCAACAAAGGACCGTGATCCCTGAGAGACAGGAGGACGGCAGGTGAGCCTGGAGGTGCCCCAACCTCTGCCCTGAGAGGTTCCAGGCCTCAGTGCAGGGAGAGTCCAGGAAGAGCCCAGCAGCCTCCGTGAGCTGGAGAGACCACATCAGCAGGCGTTTGAGGTCAGAGAGACACCTGCTGGAGAAGGACTCACCCGATCGGCCCCTCCAGTGGGGTGCTACCCATTCACACACTCCAGCAGGGAGGCTGCCAGGCTGGGAGAAACCTTTGACTGAAGATCAGTTCCTGGTGCTCACGTGGGCTGGGGACAGGACCCATTCCCAGCAGACAGCCTGTGAGCATTAGGTGGAGTTCTCAGAAGGTCGTGCCTCAGGAGTGGGGATAATTAGCCCTAGAATGAGCCCTGCTCCTGACCAACCTACAAAATCATAAAAGCAAGACCAAAACTGATCAGACTTTTGCAGATAATTCACTCCATCCCCGAACAAAGCTCTAGATGATCTCTAGTTCCCGAAGTGTCTGCACCCTGCAGGGTAAACGCAGGGTGCCCGACCTCACAGTTCACGGCTTGCAGAGGCGCAGCAAAGTGCAGACATGCCAGGGAGAGTCACCGCCGGGCAAGCCGACCGTGCAGAGCCGGCATTGGAGCGAGAACAACAGAACTCACACCGTGGCTGCACTTGCATCCCAGACGTCCAAAAAGTTCAGAAATCGCATGGAAGAGACCAAGAAGACCCAGACTGGCCTTATGGGGAGAGAACCCACAATATTGACAGTGAAAACTACCCTGGATGGGGGAACTGGCTGGATTTCACAGAAGAGACTGTGAGGCAGCTTCAAGAGGCATCGGTGGAAGCTGGTTGCATTAGTCAGGTCTCCCAGACAGAAGCAATAGGAGATAGCTTGATGTATATACAGACAGATAGATCAATAGATAGGTAGACAGACCAGCAGACAGCTCAGAGGGGCCTTGGGGGGTCAGCTGACACAATTGTGGCAGGTAAAAGGCCCCACAGTAGGCCGCCCACGAGCTGGAGACCCAAGGAAGCTGCTGCTGTGGCTCAGTCCAAGTCCTAAAGCCTCAGAGCCAGGGAGGCCAGTGGCGTGACTCAGAGGCCAAAGGCCTGAGAACACGGGGCCACTGGTGTAAGTCTGGAGTCCTGTAGACCCTGTGAACTCCAAACACAAGAGACGTGAATGCACATCATAATCAAACTGCATAGAACCAGGGATAAGCAGAAAATCCTAAAAGCAGTCAGAGAACAAGGGCACATTTTGTTGGGAGGCACAAATCTGATGAGGACAGCCAACCTCTCGGGAGCAGCTGACTTCTTGGGAGCAGCTGACTTCTTGGGAGCAGCCAACTTCTCGGGGACGGCCGACTCCTCGGGAAGAGCCGACTCCTCGGGAAGAGCCGACTCCTCGGGACGGCCGACTTCTCGGGGACGGCCGACTTCTCGGGAGCAGCCGGTGTGGGTGAGGCAGCGTAATGTACTAAGGAGAAAACTGCCAAAGTCAAATTCTGTGCCTGACAAAATCTTTCCAAAGGAAGGTGAAGTAAAGACATTTGCATACACACGGAAGCTAACATAATTCGTCACCCGCAGACCCGCACTGCAAGAAACATTGAAGGATGTGCCTCAGGAAAAGAAAAATGAAGAGCCTGTGCACGAGACGAGATTTGCCTCTTGTTATTTAACTCTCTTTAACGCATCTCCCGTTTGCCCCAAGAAGTGAGCCCTGGAAGTGAGCTGCACTTTTTTTCCTAAATGGGAAATGGGTTAAAAGATTAGTGCTTGGCCGGGTGTGGTGGCTCATGTCTAATCCCAGCACTTTGGGAGGCTGAGGCCAGAGGGTCACTTGAGCCCAGGAATTGGGGATTATCCTGGGAAACATAGCAAGACTGCATCTCTGTCAAAAAAATAAAAGCTAACTGTCTAAACAAAAGTATGAATGTATCTGCGGTTTGTACTCTACGTCTGGGTGAGCTGCGCAGCCGCAGTAGCATGAGGGCTGGGAGAAGCTGGATATGATACGTGAAGTGAGGCGGTACCACTTGAAGGTAGATTGTGGTAAGCTAAAGACATACTTAGAAACCCTTGAAACAATCACTAACATAACAAAACAATGACAGCTAATAAACCATCAGGGGAGATAAAATTGAATTTTTAGAAATCCAGTCCAGGCTGGGCGCGGTGGCTCACGCCTGTCATCCCAGCACTTTGGGAGGCTGAGGCAGGCGGATTGCTGGAGCTCAGGAGTTTGAGACCAGCCTGGGCGACACGGTAAAATCCCATCTCTACGAAAATGCAAAAATTTAGCCGGGTGTGGCGGCATGTGCCTATAGTCCCAGCTTCTTGGGAGTCTGAGGCAGGAGAATTGCAAGAATCTGGGAGGCGGAGGTTGCAGTGAGCCAAGATCGCGCCACTGCACTCAGCCTGGGTTACAGAGCGAGACTCCGTCTAAAAAGAATCCAGTCTAAATATTTGTAGAAAAAGAGGGAAAGGGAAGGTGGGTGGGGGGTGACACAGAAGACACGTGGTGAGAGATGGAAGCAAACGCGGGCAGGGCGCAGGACGCCGGCGAGCCAGACAGCCCTGCTCTCTGGGTTGCGTGAATGCAGGAGTAGCTTCACGGGTGTGCTCTTGTATCCAGAGTCGTCAAACTGCATGCTTTAAAGTCGTGCAGTTCACTGTATGTCGCTTAAATCCCAACAAAGCAGTATTTTTAAAAAGTACAAGCATGCGCACAGCACATCCCGGGAGGCAGGGGCTGTGCACACAGAAGTCAGTTACCTCCACATCCTGAGCGTGGACAGTCACCATCACGCAGCCCCAGAGGCCGCCCAGCTCTAGGCGCACTCTGGCACTGCCTGGGACAGGTGCCCTCAGGAACCCATATGCCACTGCCCCCATGAAAACCACTTCAAGAGTGTTGCCTCGAATCGGAAAGCATCTAAGCCCCGTCAGAGGCTGTGGACGTGGAGGCTGCTGGGGGCCCCGGGTGTGCAGGGGCAGAGCCAGGTGCGGGGGCACAGCTCATGCCTATGGCCAACCCACTGGGGAGCCATGCGGGGGCTACACTGGGGCCAGCATGAGTGACTGCACCATCCTGAGCACATCCTTGGGCCTCCCAGGACCTTGGTGCCTCCCATCTGGGCTGGCACAAGCCTCTAGTCTCTCTCCGGGTAGCATGGAGCCTGGATGTGGGTGCATCCCCGCAGGACTGAGGCGCCTGTGGGGAAGAAGGTGTCCATCCCCGGGAGCCCATCTTGTTCCTGCTTTTTGTTTAACCCACGGGCTCTTTGGCCTCATTTTCTGTTTTGTTTTGTTTTTTCAGGGTTAACACATTTATTTTTCTTGTATAAAAACCCTTTGTTGTAGCCACAGCTGGAGCGTGGGTCCTCTGCACGGAGACTTTGGTGTGGGTCTTGACGAGGTGGTCAGTGAATTCCTGATACGGAGACTTGGTGAATACAGGCTTCTTCCAGAGGTCGGGGGTCAGGTAGCTGTAAGTCAGAGATGGCATCAAAGGTGGCCTTGTCGGGTGGCAGTGCAGTCCCTGGCTGAGGTGTGCCAGTCACTGATACCAGCCATCATGAGCAGCTTCTTGGGCACAGACGCTGAGACAATGCCAGTGCCCCTGGGTGCAGGGAGGAGGCCCCAGCACAGAGCCACAGCGGCCCGTCACCTTGCAAGGGACGGTGTGGGGCTTGCCCATCTTGTTCCCCCAGTAGCCTCTGCGCACGGGGACAATGGAGAGCTTGCCCAGGGTGATGGCCCCATGGATGGCAGTGGCCACCTCCTTGGAGCACTTAATACCCAGACCAACGTGGCCATTGTAGTCCCCAGAGGCAGCAAACGCCTTGAACCTGGTGTGCTGGCCACCGGGTCTGCTTCTGCACCGGCATCATCTTCAAAACCTCATCCTTGAGTACGGCCCCCAGGAAAAAGTCAGTGATCTCAGATTCCTTGATGGGCAGAGAGAAGAGAGCGATCTCCTCCGGGGACTTGATCTTCATGTCCTTGACCAGGCAGCCCGGCTTGGTGACGGGCGTCCCCTCCTTGTCCTCAGCCTTGCCTCCGTGAGCTCCGCGGCCTCAGCCTCAGCATGGCCGTGACCCTGGCCCTGGATGCCACTGCTGAAACCTCCATGGAAGCCACCGTGGTTCCCCATCCCTGGGCCCCACCACTGCACCGGCATCATCGCCATTTGGTGTTTTCTCGGAGAAGAAGCCGTTTTCTGTTTCTTGAGTTTCACTGCATGTCCAAACTGTCCCGGAGCCAGTCCCAGCGTGAAATGGCGGCTTCCTGCTGGCCATCTTTCCACACTGGGATTTGACTCTGATTTCCAAAAGGCAGGGTTAGGAAATACCTGTTTCTAAGCAGAGTGGTGCTTCCGTCTGAATCAGGCCTCATGGGCTTCACCAACAGACACGAAGGTTTCATTTAGACAAGAAACGTTTCTCCATAGGATTCTGGGCCATGAGCCAAAGCTGGTGCTGAGAAGCAGAGAGGCGGCCACTATGGCCCTCAGGGTCACTGGTCCCGCCGTGTGAGGCCACCTCCACCCAGTACTGGGGGTGCTGGGAGCTGGGGGGCCCACCGGGGACATGGGGACAGCCTCAATGCAGTGATGCCAGCCCGGAGGCATCGCTGAGCACATTGGGGGACAGCCCCAGAGCCCCAGCCTGACCCAGCTCCTCCCAGAGTTGCTCTCTGCCTGGGAGGGGCTGATGGCCACGGTCCCACAGCGGCCCCCTCACCTTGACCACCTATGCCTCCTTCCAAGCTGCCCGAGCAATACTGGGCGGTGAGCTCCATGGCTCCCACCCACACCTCAGCACCAGGATCCCCCAGGGAGGGTGTGGGATCCTCCCCACCCAGCTTGGCACCCAAACCCCCCAGGGAGAGTGTGGGATCCTCCTTGCCCACCTCGGCACCCAAACCCCCAGAGAGTGTGGGATCCTCCCCGCCCACACCTCAGCACCCAAACCCCTCAGGGAGAGTGAGGGATCCTCCCTACCCATGCCTCAGCAGCAGGACCCCCCAGGGAGAGTGTGGGATCCTCCCCACCCACACCTCAGCGCCCAAACCCCCCAGGGAGAGTGTGGGATCCTCCCCACCCACACCTCAGCGCCCAAACCCCCCAGGGAGACTGAGGGATCCTCCCCACCCACACCTCAGCGCCCAAATCCCCCAGGGAGAGTGTGGGATCCTCCCCACCCACACCTCAGCACCCAAATCCCTCAGGGAGAGTGAGGGATCCTCCCCACCCATGCCTCAGCAGCAGGACCCCTCAGGGAGAGTGTGGGATCCTCCCTGCCCCCACCTCAATGCTGGGAGCCGGGAAGGTGTGTGATTTCCTCCCCCGCTCAGCAGGTGTAGGACCCCACCATCCTAGTGCTCAGGGCTGGTGGTCAGTGAGGTGGTTTCTAAACCAAGCCCCCGGAGGAGCCAGCCTGGGACTCTGTGGACAAGGTTGGGGTGCCCGCAGTGAGCTCTAGCCCTCCCCAGGACCCTCTGGGCCCAGCCAGTGCCTCCTTCCAAGTTGCCTGAGCAATGCCGGGCGGTGAGCTCCACAGCTCTCACCCACGCCTCAGCACCATCCCCAAGGTGCCCCAGCACCTTGGCTGGGCCCAAGCTGAGCACCTGGGGCCTAGGTCCAGAATTCAGTTACAAAACGACGGGTGAACGTAGGTTCTGTGTGCCTGTGACATAGAGAGACTGTTTTCCACAACTCGAGGTAAGTCACATGAGAGCTTGTGTGTCACACGTGCACCTGCTACGAGGCAGACGCTCTTGTTCCACATCGGAGCAGCAAACCCTGTTACCCACGGAACCCCCATGACAGCAGCTGGGTGGTGCTGCAGCCGCCCCGTGCCCCATCTGGCTGGGACCTGGATCCCCTAAGCTGTAGATCCGCCCCGCAGAGGTGGCCGCATAGAGCCTCCCAAGCTTTGGTACTGGAGGCAGGCGCCGCGATGCTCCCCGTCCTGCCCTGCCACCATGTGTCCGTCTCAGAGGCCTCACTAGGGACCAGGCACGCCTGTGCTGTCGCAGCCTTAGGGGGCAGAGTCCTGGGGAGAGGCCCTGGGATGTGAGTAGCAGCAGTTTTCTCTGGACAGCTGTGATGGAGGCGGGTCCTCCAGGGAGAGCCCCCGTGGTGTCTCCAGACTATGCGCGGGCCTGGACAGGAAGCTCTCAGGCAGGGGCTGCCACGCCAAAGCTCAGGGCCTGCCGTCACCCACAGTGGCCCCCACCAGGCCTGGCCTGGCCTCTTTTGCTTCCCTCCTGGATGGTTCCCCCACCCTCCGTCCAGCAGGGACTCAGCCCTGCCCACCAGCCGCAGCTCCCCGTGCTCATGCAGCCCAGAGCTCTCCCACCCTCCAAAGGTCATGGGGTGACCCAGGGTGGGAGCACCAGTCCCCGACCCCCCAACCCCATGCCCACCGCCCATGGCCAGTGTCTCAGAGCCAGGGTGAGCCATCCTAGGACCAGTGTGCTTCATGACCTCGCAGACCAGTGAAGACCAGTGAAGGCCAGTGGGCGGGATGCTCCGGCATCTCTGCACAGAACTGGAATCTTGGCTCATTTTGGTTTTATTAGGTCTTGTGGAGTTAGCGAGGCAGCTCTTGAGTTAGTCTGAGAAAGACCTCCCCCGTTTCCAGTGGCATTTCCCATAGGGAGCCCAGAGCTGTGGCCCCCCGTTGGAATGGTGGGCCTGAGGCTGACGGGCGCTGTGCTGGGTGGTCCTGCTGGAATAGGAACCCCAAGAGGACCACCCCTCTCCAAAAGAAAGAACAGTAAGGGAGAGAGGGAGGCTGCGGGGCCTGCCCTTCCCTCTCCTACTACCGCCTCTGTCTCTCTCTCTTTCTCTCTGTACTAGTCTCTCCTAGTCTCTGTCTCCCTCTCTCTGTCTCCCTTTCTCCCTGCCTCTCAGTGTCTCTCTCTGTCCCTCTGTCTCTGTTTCTGTCAGTCTGTTTACTAGTCTCTCTCTGTCTCTCTGCCTCTGTCTCTCTGTCTCTGCCTCTTTCTCTCAGTCTCCCTTGGCCTCTGTTTCTCACGGACGTGACCCTCCAAAGCCCATGAACATGCGGTGCCCTGTAGTGGCATGTGCTGACTCTGCCCCATGTGGCAGAGTTACTGGGACAGGCGAGTGCAGGCCCCCAGCAGCCGTCCACACCGTCAGCGCTGAGTGAACCGTGGGCACCGCCCACCACACAGGTGTATCGCGTTACCTGCAGCATTCCCGGCCACGCAGGTCCCAGGGTTGCAGACAGGACTCTGCAGCTCAGAGAGAGCTGGGGGCTCATCCAAGCCCACAGGGAGGCTCCACCTCTCCCAGCCACTCGCTCTTGTGGAAAGCAGGAGCCAGTGGCTGGGAGAGGTGCCCTGGGGGAGAATGAGAGGCACAGGGAAGGGGCGAAGCGGCAGCTCCATTCCTGGCCCCTCATCTCTCACCCCAGGTTCGAGGCAAAGTGCAGGAGCGGCCCCGGTGGGAAGGGAACTCATCACCGAGTGAGGGGGCTCAGGCCCGGCCTGTTCTCTGCCCCATTGACTGTGAGGGGCCAGGGCTGGGCAGCGGCCCCGCTCCGACGGTGAACAGGACCCGCCTGCCGCCCTCACGGGCAGCCAGCACGAACGCCTGCCAAGGCTGGCTTTCTGCAGCATGGAGCACAGGCCTCTCTGCCCAGCCCTGCGTGGGCATGGGCTGCCCTTCTGTGACAGCTGGGTGCCCGAGCCAAGCAACCGCCAACGGCAGGGTTCCCGGAGGCCGGGCAGACACAGGCGTCCCGGGACCAAAATAGAAGTCAGATGACAGGGGTCCGTGGCAGGGCCCCAGGCGGCGGCTCCCAGCTGCTGCAGCTAAAGATAGGCCTGAAGGGCACAGGGCTCGGGGAAGCCGTGAGGAGCAAGCACCGGCCTGTCTCGGGCCGTGGGCACAATGAGGTCACTCCGCTTCCTTTCGGCGGAAGCCCTGGTGTCCCACCCCCAGGTGGCCCGGCACAGCCTGGACAGCGTGGCCCACAACCTCTACCCGCTCCTGTTCAAAGCCAGCTACCTGCTGGAGCAGGCGGAGGTGACGCGCGCGGTGCTGGGGCGCTGGCCCCTGGAGGAGTTCCGCCTAGGAGCGCTGCTGGGTCCCACTGCCGAGCACCCCCAGGACCTGCGAGACCGAGCCTGCCGGGCCTGCCTGGAGGCGCTGGTGCGCGGCCTCGGGGACCACGCGCGGCAGGACCCGCGCGCGCGGCGGCTGCGGGTGGCCGACCTCACCGGCCTCCGAGACGTGCAGGTGCAGCGGTGCCCGTGCGGGAGCGCGCTGGGCAGGTGGGGCCGCACCCGGCTGCTGGCCAGGACCTGCTGTGAGCTGCAGGCACAGCCCCTGGCAGTCGGGCGCCCCGTCGAGGTCCTCGCCGACCTCTTCGTCACTGAGGGCAACTTCCAGGAGGTGGTGCAGGCCCTCGGGCCGGGGGGCCCGGCCCCTCTGCACGTGCGCTGCCCCTCCTTCCGCGCGGACAGCTTGAGCCCCGGCCAGCTCCTGCGCGTGCTGCGCCTGGCCGGCCCGGGCACCCTGCGCAAGCTGGAGGTGGTGCACAACGTGCGGCTGCACGCCGGCCACGTGCAGCAGCTGCTGGCCCAGGTGGGCTTTCCCCGGCTGGCCTCGCTCACCCTGCCCACCAAGGCCTTTGATGCACCCCCCACCTGCGTCTCCGCTCCCGACGGCCAGGACCCCCTCCTCGCCTCCATTGCCCGGGAGCTCGGCAAGATGACGCAGCTCACGGAGCTCAGGGTGGCCTTCTCCACGTTGACAGGGAAGATCCCGACGCTGCTTGGGTGAGTCTCAGGGACGGGACTGAGGGTGGGCTCGTGGCTGCAGAGGCAGGAAGAGATGGTCCGGGGGCCTGCTCACCTCCAAGGCCACGAGCCCGCACCGCCCCGGCCTTGCACTCCAGGTGGGGCCAGAGCGGCAGGACCACGGCCCCGCCCGGGGTTCAGGGCACGGAGAGTCAGAGCCACCAAAAAAGAACCGGGAGCCGTGTGTGACTCAGGGACGTGGAGAGAATGCCAATTAGCAAAAAAGAATATGCAAATCACTAAACGGACAAAGCGAAAGCCCCGTCAGGAGCGGGCGGGGGGCGGGGGGAGTCGTCTACTAAGGATAACAAATCACCCCAGCACCCGGCGCTTCAAACAGCCTGAGCCCCCAGCTCCTTCTTGGGACCCTCCTCTCACCTGTGCTCCTTCCCCCTGTCCTGCAGCCCCCTGCAGACCCCATTGAGAGTGCTGGACCTGGCCAACTGTGCTCTGAACCACACAGACATGGCCTTCTTAGCAGACTGTGCCCACGCTGCCCACCTGGAGGTGCTGGACCTCAGTGGACACAACCTGGTCAGCCTGTACCCCTCGACCTTCTTCAGGCTGCTCGGCCAGGCTGCCCGGACGCTGAGGATCCTGGTGCTGGAGGAGTGTGGCATCACAGACAGCCACGTGGGCATGCTGATCCTGGGCCTGGGTCCCTGCCACCGGCTGCGCCAGCTCAAGCTCCTCGGGAACCCGCTGTCGGCCCGCGCCCTCCGGCGACTCTTCACCGCCCTCAGTGAGCTCCCTGAGCTGCGCTGTATCGAGTTCCCGGTGCCCAAGGACTGCTACCCCGAGGGTGCCGCCTACCCCCAGGACGAGCTGGCCATGTCCAAGTTTGACCAGGAGAAATACGACGAGATCGCGGAGGAGCTGCGCGCCGTGCTGCTGCGGGCCGACAGGGAGGACATCCAGGTCTCCACGCCCCTCTTCGGAAGTTTCGACCCAGACATTCATGAAACAAGCAACGAGCTTGGTGCTTTCTTGCTGCAAGCTTTCAAAACTGCTCTAGAAAACTTCTCCAGAGCACTCAAACAAGTGGAGTAGCTCCCCCACTCACACCAGCCACAGGTCTTGAGTTTCAGCCTGCAGGGTCCCTGGGCTTCAGTCCAGGATCCCAGGCTTGGGCCTGGCATTCATCCCCACCACCACCAAAGCAGTTCTTAGTGAAAATCTAGGCGAGCCTGCTAAGCGCTGTAGGAGAGGAAGCCTTGCCTTCCAGGAGCAGGGACATGCAGGGCCCCTGAGTGGCAGCAGGCAGGGTCCTGGAGGCCACCAAGAGAAGATTGCTGAGGGTCAGTGGCAGCAGACGGCACACAGCAAAGGGCAGAGCCCAGGAGTTGTGGGAGGCGGCCGACCTGGCCTCAGCGTGTGGGCACTGGGCGCAGGGTGAAGCTTCAGGGGCAGCTGTGATGGCTGCACAGTGGGGAGGGAGGAGCAGAGAGAACGCATCACAGAAACTGCATAAAACAAGCAGCCCACGAAAGACAACAGAAAACAGGCGGAAACTGAGCAGCAAACCAGATGCTGCTTCTGCAGGAGGCTCCCACGCACTGCTGGGCACACCCCGCACCTGCTGCTGCAGGGACACCAGGCTTTTGGTTGCTGTTAGCGGCTTTTCTTCTCGCTTTGTGTAGCCCCCAGAACAGTGAGGAGCATCCGAGTGTGTGAGCAGAGGCGTCCCCTGAGGAGCCGCCTGGACCTGAGCGTTCAGGGCTGCGGGGAGGCCTCCGCCCCACCGCCCTCCCCTGCTCCTCACCAGCATTCGATGTGAGCCATGGGGCTCCATGCGCAGACTCACGGGAGCTATTCTAGGTGTTTAAGGCCTAGCACTTGGCCAGCCCCTGGAGAGGCTGAGAACCACCTAAGACACATTTGGACTTGGTGTCCACCAAGAAAAACTTTGTGCAAAGAAATAGCTGAGTACTAGAATGACGACATGCAAATAAAACAGAAGTGTGTTTTACGACGTTTACATCAGTGCAGTTCAGAGAGGTGAGTGCTTGGTATGGCTAAGTCCTCCTCAGACCCCAGACCAGGGATCTTGAGTCACTGTGTGCCCACTGCTCTGCTCAAAGATCACACCCCATGCCAGCCCCTGCCCATGGGTGTGTCCCCACCCCCCCGAGTCCACATGGCAGCCCCTGCCCATGGGTGTGTCCCCACCCCCCCGAGCCCACATGCCACCCCCACCCCAGGTGTCCCCACCCCAGAGGTCCCCGTGTCACCTCCTCCCAAGGTGTGTCCCCACTTCAGAGGCCCCTGTGTCACCCCTTCCCCAGGGGCCCCCACGCCAGGGGCCCCCGTCACTCCCACCCAGGTGTCCCCACTCCAGAGGCTCCCATGTCACCCCCTCCCCAGGTGTCCCCACCCCAGGGGCCCCTGTGTCACCCCCTAAGATGTCCCCACCCCAGAGGCCCCTGTGTCACCCCCTCTCCAGGTGTCCCCACCCCAGAGGCCCCCATGTCACCCTCACCCAGGTGTCTCCAGGTCACCCCCACCCAGCTGTGTCTCCATCCCCTTTGTCCTCTGCCCCAAGGGTGTCCAGGCCCTTCTCTGCACAGGGCGGGGGTCTGCCTAGGGCTTGGGTCCCCAGCATGAGTGCCATACAGGACCTGCCTCCCGGAGGCATCTCAGAAATGGACGGCCCCCTGCCCAGTGGACAGATACAGTGACTTCCACCTCCCCACATTCATCTGTCTGCTCTGCAACCACCCAAGTGCTCTCTGCTCATGGCAGGCTGTGCCTTACTGGTCCAGGGACGTGTGTTTAATGGGGCGGCTGGCTCTTGGAAAGGGGCGGGGATGGGGTTGGGCCAATATTTTTAATGACCTACTTCTAACTCTAAAGCACAGAGTGGCTGCCACTGCGTTGTGTCTGAATTTTTATGTTAAGACTCAGCCTCTGGACGGCATGGTGACCAACCCTAAGGCCTGTGGCAGTGGAGCAGGGCCCAGGTGCTGGGTGTCCTGAGGTCTGGGATTGGGTGGGGCACACAGGTGCCTGCTGGTGTCAGTGGGCGGCGCTGAGGGCACAAGCTCCCAACATCTCCAGCTTCACAGATAGCCGGGGCTTCCCAAGGAAAAGCCCGTTCTGATAAGGTCAGTGGAGACTGGGGAGCAGCATGGGTGGGCTCAACGCCTCCCTCGCCTGTCCCGTGCAGGGCTCCCGCTGAGCCCATCGGCCCCGTCCTCATGGCTGTCAGCATTTGCAGGGTCTTTGTCCTTGCCCAATCTTGACTCCAGTCCTGGGTTGCACAGCACCTGCAGCCACACATCCGGGGTCTGCCGGGCCCAGGAACATGTCTGCTGGGCCCAGGAACATGTCTGCTGGGTTTTCATGGAGAGCACTTCTCTACCACACGAGGCAAGCTGGTGGGAATCTAGCAAAACCATTAAGCAGATGAGCGTGCTGATCCAACCCAGCGCACATCCATGGCAGCTGTGGCTGGAGCTGCTCCTGGTGGAGCCTCAGGGTTCACCTGCCCAGGCCCACCGAGGCTTTCCAGGGCCAGTGGGTGAAGTGAGCAGGGTCCCCATGGGGGCTGCCATCTGGAGCCACAGATTCTGCCTCCCTTGGGTCTTCCACAGTGGCATGGGTGAGTGCAGTTCCTTAGAACATGGCACTGCTTCCTGTCCATCATCCTGGCAAGGAGTGGGGGCCGTTTTAGGGGCTCTGTCCTTCCTGCCTTAATGACTTGCTCCCCAGGTCAGGAAATGCTGATATTCTTGGAAGCAAAGGAGAGACTGGTGGACATGGCCAAGGGCCCTGAGCATCAGAGCTGCACTCATCCACCAGCGCTCTCCTGCTCTCCCTCTTCTGAGTTGAGCAAGGCTCCATCAGCTGCCATCTGCTGCATCCGGGAGTCCCACTATCCATCGGCCCCACGCAGCCCCGTGGTGGGGACACCGTGCTTGACCCCCCATCTCCATGCCTGTCACCCCGCCCACCCATCTCTGCCAGTCCAGAGCCCCTCAGCCCAGATCCTGTTCCCTGGCACCCAGCCCTGGCCCGTGTGTTGTACTGGACCAAGTGTAGAAAGTTATCACCAAGACAAAAGTATGCCAGATTGCAGGGTCATTTATTATGCTGGCGACCACAGAGGACTCGCGTCTCTCCAACGTGTGGTGCCAAAAGGAGGGTGCCATGATTTTTTATACCCGAAAAACCACCTTGGGAGTGGGGGTGAGGGGCGGGGATGGGGATGAAGAGGTTTCGGACATTCCAAGGGCTAGGGGATTCTGTGATTCACCTCCTGGGTGGAGACAAGGGCGGGGGTCTCCGGACATTCCAAGGGCCAGGGGACTTTTGTCATTCTGTTTGTTACTGCAGTGGTTTACAGAAGTCAAGATATACATTTGTTTACACATCGTCTGGGTGGTGATAGAAGTCACAGATTTTAGCAGTTACTGATAAGAAAAGGTAAGCAGCTTTACATAGTTTTGAAGAACAAATTAGCAGTTCTATTTACAGAGGCCAAGGACAGTAGTTATTGTGAGGAGAATGGGGCAGCCACTTCAACTTATTTAAAAAACAGTTTTGCATTTTATAAAATAGTGTTGCTCAGGTTCTGGCTCTAGGCCAGCACAATATCACACGTGAGGAGCAGCTGCCTTGGAGCTGCGGCGCGGGGCCCCAGCACCCCCACCTCCCAGGGGGCCCCAGCACCTCTCCCTGCCTGTCAGCCACCAACCAGCTTCGAGAAGCTCTCCCAGCAGGGATTGCTCAGTCCTGGTGTCCTTGCTGAACACCGAGCAGAGCCATCTGCATGCCCCGACATGCCACTTTATGCCCAGGGCCTGTCTACCTTACACCTCCCTCCTGGGGCAGGACTTGACTCCTCCACCTGGACAAGCAGGTCATGAGAGGCGGGGCACTGCCTGAGGTCTCCCCAGTTCCCAGGTGAGGGAGGTCTGCTTTCTCCATGGGGTGGGGGTTGCTGTGCTGGCACAGAGCGCTCCCGTGAATCTGGAGCTCACCCAGGGAACATCCAGGCGGTGGCGGCAGCAGCTCTCAGGGCGCACTTGTCCTGTGAGCCCAGCACCACGGCGCGGCTACCCGACAGCAAGCCCCTCAGCCTGTCAGGGCGCAGCGGATGAGAGCCCTGCGAAGCTGCTGCAGAAGCCCTCCCGCTCCCACCGCGCCTGGAGCTGATGGCTGGCTTACTGAAGGCCTTTGTTTTCTCAAGATTTCCCATGGAGCTGGCAAAAGCCACACGCTGGGCAACCCCTGGTCTTCACTGTTCCCACTCCTTTAGAACGCCCAGCATGGTGCAGCCCAGTGCGTCCCCTACTTGGCTGCCCACTGGAGGAGGACAGGCAGGGTGCAGGCTCAGGAGCTGTGGGAACCACCATGTCCCACCACGTGCCCAGAGGAGCTGGTCTGGGGACTGGTGAGGCTATGCAGAGAGATGGCACAGTGACAAGTACTCCGAGGCCCGAGAGTCCCGTTTGCAGTTTTCAGTCCTTCTCTGACATCTGACCGGTGTTCTCCATTCTTGCCCTCGTTTCATGAGACAGCCTTAACTTTCTAGGCTAGTGTGAATCCATCTCTGTCGCTTACAACCAGAATCTTAAATTAAGAGAAATACAGCAACTATTTTGTCAAACCCAGCATAAAGAGAAGAGCCCTTTCGGCCTCAACGTATAAAACCCAGCGCAGTTACGCACACAAGTCAAGACAGGTGGAGCAAGCCCAGAGCTGTCTACACAGCAGGCTGCACCTGCCACAGCCAGCCAGTGTCTAGGGCGGCTGCCTCCCCAAACACACTGGCTCCTCCCAACACCGCGTGGGCCGTCCTCCTGCTGGCACGAGGCACCTCCAGGAGGAAGCAGCTGCAGCTGCTGGCTGCACACACTGCAGTTTGGCCTCTGCAATGTCAGTTTTGCTTTTATGTAGCTAAACCTAGTAAGTGAGAGTAACTTGAAAGCGGTTTCTCTCTTGTCCTTAAAGAGATGATCTTAGTACACTATGAAGCAATCGCTTTTTAAACAATCCAACAGAGAACTCGTCAGTTACACATTTTAATTAGACATAACTTCTCTTTTAACAAACACACAGGTTATCTGGTGATGTTTTTTCATCAAAACACCCATCATTGCTGCAAGGTTTGCCTATTTTGTCTTTATGAAATCAACATGTATCTGCCAGCTCACACATACATACATATCTGCACACGTATGAAATATATGGGAATTATGGATCCTTATCGATGAATGTTAACAAAGAAGGAAGAAGTGCATCTACCAGCGAGCTGACCGGACTCACGAAGAGAAGTGCTGCTTCTTGTTTATTTTCAGAATGTCCAGGTCAACCGTGATGCCTTCTAACTTTATTCCAAAGTCAAGAAGTCTGAAGCAGCAAAATTAGAAAGTGCAATCTCAATGCCTCCCCACAAAAGTCCTTCCTTTTTAAGCCACTGCAACCTCATATACAATATTCACTCCAAACAAGGATTACAGTGCCCTCCTCTTCCATAGGAACCTGGATCTGCATCTACCTAGGATCTCCTAGACCTCCATTCCTTACCCTGAAGGGTCCTCCCTGCTTTGCGGGTCAAGGTGTTAATAGTTCCTGTGACCTTCAAGAAAGCAGCAGGAAAAATAATGCTTTACTCTGATGTCACTACAAATTCTGCACACACACCAACAGGCAAATTATCCTTTTTTGCAACTTTAAACCATTTTGGGTGAAGAGCATTCCACTGGAGCGCCACACGCACCCTCTCCTGCTGATTCTGCTTTGTGCTCAGCTTATCCAGGTATCTTTCGGTCCATCTGTGCACTTATCAAATGGGACAACACTGTGTAAATATTCCACACCTAACACAATCCATTTCAAGATGGTGGCATCACATCAACACCCAAACTTGCTGACAGAAGGCAGCCGTGCCACACAAACACCAACGAATATCAACCCTATAGAAAGATCGTCTTCCGCGTGGGCACGGCGGCTCACGCCTGTAATCCCAGCACTTTGGGAGGCCGATGCAGGTGGATCACCTGAGGTCAGGAGTTGGAGACCAGCCTGGCCAACATGGTGAAACTAAACGTGGTCTCAACTAAAAATACGAAAATTAGCCGGGCATGGTGGTAGGAGCCTGTAGTCCCAGCTACTCGAGAGGCTGAGGCAGGAGAATCACTTGAACCCTCAAGGTGGATATTGCAGTGAGCTGAGATTGTACCACTGCACTCCAGCCTGGGGACAGAGCGAGACTCTGTCTCAAAAAAAACTTGTCTTCCTAACTCTGCAGGACTGGGTCAGTGTTCACACTGGCTTGAAAGCTCTGAACACATTTACCTCACTGTAGAAGGAAGCTAGGCTATGAGCACGCTGGACATTAGAAACAGCATAACGATGATCAATTCACCTCGAATATCATTCACCTACAAAGTAATTCCTGTATTTTCTTAATTTAAAGACAAACACAGAATGTTCATGCAGGGACACGCAGCAGACCAGACTGCCGCAGGAGTGGAGACTGCACTGCTCTTTAGGAAGGGTCTGACGCACCAGGAAGTACAAACAAGGAGAGGAAGAGTTTCGTCCAGATTTACCTAAAAAATGACTTCTAAGCACCGGATGCGGTGGCTCACACCTGTGATCCCAGCACTTTGGGAGGCCAAGGGGGGAGGATCACCTGAGGTCAGGAGTTTGAGACCATCCTGGCCAACATAGTGAAACCCCATCTCTACTAAAAACACAAAAATTAGCCGGGTGTGATGGTGCGTGCCTGTGATCCCAACTACTCAGGAGGCTGAGGCAGGAAAATTGCTTGAACTCAGGAGGCAGAGGCTGCAGTGAGTCGAGATCACGCCACTGCACTCCAGCTTGGGGGATAGAGATTCCCTCTCAAAAAAAAAATAATAATAAAAATGACTTTTTCTTAAAGTGATGGTGGCAGAGCAGAAGACATGACAGCAGAGCATCTGAGCAGCCTTAGCCGGGTGTGGGCGCCGAGAGCAGAGCCTGGTGGGAGGCCCATCTGCGGCAGGCAGCGCACGCCGGCACTGAGCCCGCCTCGGTGCTCACGGGGTTGGTTCCCAGGACTTCAAACAACAGAGGAGTGTAAAGTGTGTACGTCTCAGGGTACATCATGTGCTCCATGAATTGCAGCTCTCACACTGCCACGTGTTCTATGAGCTTTAGGATTTTTAACAGTTTGTCCTATTCCTGTAAGACAAGCAGGCAGGGAGAACCCTGCCCCTGCCCCTGCCTGGCCACTCACCATCAAATAACTGCACACAGGTTACCAGCAGTCCTGGAGAAAAGGTGCCTGGGCACAGACCAGCTCCCATGCTGCTCCCCGCGTGGCCTCGGGCAGGTTAGCTCTTCCACACCTCTGGAAAGTGAGGTGCGTGGGGACAGATTCACGCAGCAGGCCCAAGGCGGTGTCCTTACAAGGACTGTGGGCAAGGCGGGCCCTGGACCGCCATCTGGGAACTCAGATTCTGGGAGAGCTCCCAGCACTGCTACTTAAGGGTGGCTCTGTGCCCACAGGGCTTGTGCCAACGGCACAGACCATATCAAAGTCATTCTCCTTCTGGACAGGCCAGGCGGCATGCCACGGGACCAGCCCTTAGTAAAAGCCCTGGCTGCCGAGTCCCCAGTGGGCTTGTTCTCAGAGTTAAGCAGGTCTGTGTGACTCCAGGGAGTGGGCCCTGGGGCATCAGCACGTGGCTCCTCAGGGCACCACCCAATCTCCCTTTGGGGATTATGCTTTGTGCTGTGAGCACCCCCTGTGCTGGCCCCTGGGAGACCTCACAGCAGGCCACGTAACCCCGCAAAGAATAATAGTAACTCTTACTTCATAGGATTAGAATGAGGACCACATGAGTGAATGTGGACACGGGCTCAACTTCCAGCAGCCACGTGTGACACGGGTGGTAAATGCCTGTCTACCTTGTCGCTACGGTAAACAATAATATGTATAAAAACGTTTTGTAAAGAGTGAAGAATTACACAAATAAAAGGTGGCATTATTACTTATAATGGCAAGTATTTCTGAGTAAATATCATTGCTAACAAATATCTGCTTGCTGAATACAGACACAAGCCAGATTCCAAACATACATTAAATAACAACTGGATACAGGAAACACTTGGTGTTTTTCCCCTTTATGGGGTGAGAGAGATCTTTAAAATATAAAACCTTGATAATGTAACATTACCACTTTCTATTATCTGTTATGCAGTTCTAAACATTATCTGACAAATTCCTAACGTAATCTGGGGAGAGAGAAAAATAATTTGAGGAGAAAGTATTTAGGAAGTGATAAAACAGACAGAAAATTACTTGTGGTAAGGACCAGTATTGTATTTGACTTTTTTTTTTACCCTGGAGCTGAAATACGAGGTGACACTTCTGCTTAATACAATACTGGCAGCTTAAAAATGCTTCAGATAAACTGTATCCCCAGCAGCTGCAAGCATCAGCAGGAAACCCTCTGTCTCTGCGGCTTCGCTGCCCTTCTGCTCAGAGGGTGGCAGGAGTGTAGGGCGCTGCTGACGGCTGATGATGTGGCCACGGCCCGGGCAGAAGGGACAGAAGACGCCGGAGACCCAGGAGGCACACGACTGCCTGGCCTCGAGTCACTAAAAGCAGCTTTATTTCATTCTTGTTTTACTTTTCGAGGATGGCTTTCTCTACCTTCTTAAACTTTTTCAGTTCAACAAGGAGTTCCCAGTATTTGAGATACAGCCACATGAGTCTGCCATTCCGGCGTTTGTTGGTATTCCAGACGTCACCACAGTATGTATCATGCTGAAATATGTCGGTGAGACCGGCTCCCATCTCCAGGTCAGCAGCGACAGGGTCGACGGACGCTCGCACCAGTAAGCTCTTCTCCAGCTCCAGCCGCTTGCTGCGAGGAAGAAACAGGCTGCAGTAGATATTCTGTCTTTCTGTGAGGACGGCTTCAAACTCCTTCAGCAGAAGCCCGGCTCTCCTTTGCCAGTTCTCTTCCTTTTGGAGGCAGCTCAAATACGCACTTCTCAAAGGCTGCACCTGTCTTTTTTCTTGCATTACCTGAGCCCGTTCCTCTTCCAGAAGCTTCTTTTCTTCTACCAACTTGCGTCCCTGAGAGATAAGGGCTTCTCGATAACTAGCTGTTCTGTTTTGTTCCTTTTCAAGTTCTAAAGACAGCTGAGCAACGGCACGCCGATTTTCTGAGATCATGGCATGGTACCTGGCTTCCAGATCCCGTTGGAAAGCAGTAGTTCTCTGACGGTATGCTTCTCTTTCTTTTTCTATTTCTTTCTGGGACTCCCTAGACCAAATCCAACCTGACAGGAACGAATTGGAGAAAAACACACATAATGAAAAAGTTAGGGCTGAAGTTCTATAATCTTCACTTAAATCACAAGGCAGCTAAGCCAGCGTTTCAATGAAAGCTTAAGACCTCAGCCATACCATGAAGATCACTGTTACATAAAGATGTGTAACAGGCAAAGTTCTTCTCTTAAAATCAGGTAAGGGCTGGGTGACCAGAAGATCCTACCCCGGCCCTCTCCTTCTAATCTGTTGTTGCTAAGATCTGCCATTGCTTTTTTCTCCTCTCAGACCCTCCACATTTGCCTACTCTGGCTCCTGTACAATTGGCAAAGTTTAACATATTTGGGTTGGCTTCAACTACCATTGGCAAGGTTCTTATAGAAGTTGTATATAGCTTTGCCTGGTGGTCACTAGAAAACGGCCTGAGTGGGACACACTGCTTATGTTTTGATAAGAGCACAAAAAATAAAGTGGGTTAAGCAGTTGAGCCTCAAGACACGGTGGGCTTCTTTCCTCCAACGGGAGACTGCTGGAATCTCACGAAAACGGGACAGGGATTGCTGGGAGGCTGCAGTGGGCACTGCCCAGCCCTGCCCCACACCGAGGAGCAGCAGGGCTGCCCTGCATGCAGAGAACCCAGTGTCTCTAAGACCTGATGACCCACAAAGCATGCTGGCCAGCAGGTGCCTGGCTCCGGATGCAGCCACCAACTCTTTCCCCATCCCACGAGTGACAGCTGGGTGTGTCTCAACAATAAAAAAATGACAGTGTGACAATACTTCCATCCACATTCCGAACCAATGCTATTGATCTATAATTTAATGAATGTTGAAGCAACTACATGCTAAGTCTTAGTCTTCCAAAATAATGATGTGTTCTGCTTGTACATTCTAAGAGCAGCATGGATTTGAGTCCCCTGGAAAACAGATTTGCTCGGCAAATTTTCAAAGCCCAAGGCCCCAGAAGCCACTGAAAGCCGCAGTCTGGGTTCTCTCAGGCACATCTACCCTGCACCCCATCCCCCACGCCCCACTCTGTGGAACGCCTTCATCTGCAGCCCCTCCTAGAACCCCTGGAGTGTCCATCAACTATAATGGTTCTCTCCCTCCTTTTGCTGCTTCCCCCAACTCAGGTGGTGTCCTTGCCATTCAGTTCTTTTTTCCCAGGTCATTAACGACCACCTCTGTGGGAGCAATTCCATGACAGCAAGACTTCCGTTCGCCTGAAAGCCGGCCTCCCTTGGATACGCTGTTGCCACCTCACTGCGCAAGCACAAGACCAAATTCATCCTTCCTTAGCCAAAAAGAGCTGCTGGTCCTGCTTCAGGTGACAACCCAAACTCATGTCATCCTTGTCTTCTCCCACTGACAAGAGCTCACAGGCAGGGGGCCCAACCAGGAAAGAGGCAGTCACAATGTCACTTCATAAGCACTGAGGGGTTTGCAAAGGTGAGTGAGGAGACAGAAGGGAAGGCTCATCTGGTTTTGGTGAAGTCCAGGAAGGCTCATAAAGAGGTGAATGAACAAACTCTGGAAGGCTGAGCAGGAGCTGCAAGGAAAAGTCACCTCAAGTCAAACAAGCAGGGCAGGAGAGGGCATCAGAGAGCAAGAGCTTCCAGGCACCGTATGTTCTGGGGACGTATGTTCTGGGGACGTATGTTCTGGGGATGGGGCTTATGTCAAGGAGAAGCTGGAGCTGGCTCTGGAAACTCTCAGGTGCTAAATGAGAGGAGTCCCCAAGAGATCCAGACAAGGAGCACGGGATGTGCCCTGCAGCCATGAGGAGTCAAAGGAATAACCTGATTTGGGAGCATCCAGCAGGTGTGGAGGACTGGAGGTGGGTCTGGGAGGGGTGGGCAGAACCAAGGGGAGGCAGGGGGCTGCTGCCTGATATAATCTGGGTGCAATCTCAGTCAAGTCACGTCCCTGACACATAAAACAACTAGAAAACTAACACAGACAATGACATACAGTTAAACATCAGACCACACCATACAGGCTGTGCTTACTGGGAAGTTTTTGGCTGGCTGGGGAGCCAGGCCGGGGAAGCTACAGCCAACTTTGCAGAGGAAAGTGTGGCACGACAGGCTGGGTGTCAGGAAAACCTTAATTCCGAGTCTGACCTGACAGATGTCTAGTGATTTTGGGCACAGGCAGCTTTTCAAAGCCTCAGTTTCAGTTGGGACTGCTGCTTCTGGGAAGATGGGGCGGACATCCTCCCCATTCTTCTTGCTAAGTACACTAAAAATCCTGGACATCATCTATAAAATGAGATGACTCTGAAAAGTGGAGAGAAGGCAAACTGGCTTGGGTCCTTGGGACCCCAGCAGCCACATGGGGGCAAGTCCTCCAGGTTTTCATTTTGCCTCATAGATCCCAGACTTGGAGCTGAAGACACAGGCATTGGAAATCTCGACGGTTGCACATAAAAAAGGAAACTCTAACAAAGCCTCCTCTCTCTGCCCAAAGGACCACGACAGGAGCCTAGCAGGAGAGAAAATGTTCCAACAGTAATCACTCCACGTCAGCCAAATAACACGGAAAAACTGCGGCCCACCTCCACCCACACGGACAAAGACGGAACAGGAGCCGAGGCTCCCACTCCCACACAGCTGCAAACACAGGGTGTGGTCGGGGAAGCCACATGGGGAGCAACAGTGAGGTCTTCCTGGCAGGGGACACCAGTGGAGGCCAGTGGGCTGGAACTCCCACCCCTTCCTCGGGGGCCCACGGGGGCCAGAGGCTGAGTGGGGAGCCTGGACTTCTAGCCCAACCTGGCAGTAAGGAGGCCGTGTGGCCCTTCCCCTGCCAGGGTGCTGTTCAAGAAAGCCAGCTAAAACCAAAGGTTTAAATAAAAACCAGTGTTTCATCACATAATACCCAAAATGCCCAGGGTCCAATAGAAAATCACTCATAACACCAAGGTCCAGGACGGGTCATGCTAAATGAACAAAAATAACTAACAGATGCCAATAGCCAGGTGAGAGATGGCAGTATTATCCAACAAGGGTTTTAGGGCAGCCGCCATGACAGAAAATAAACAGAGGACGGCCAGGTGCAGTGGCGCACGCCTGTAATCCCAGAACCTTGGAAAGCCGTGGCAGGCAGATCATGAGGTCAAGAGATACAGACTATCCTGGCCAATATGGTGAAAACTCGTCTCTATAAAAAATACAAATATTATCTGGGCGTGGTGGTGCATGCCTGTAGTCCCAGCTATTCTGGAGGCTGAGGCAGAAGAATCACTTGAACCCAGGAGGCAGAGGTTGCAGTGAACAGAGATCGAGCCACTGCACTCCAGCCTGGCGACGCAGTGAGACGCCATCTCTAAATAATTAATTAATTAATTAATTAAATAGAAGACATAAGGAAGAACCAAATGAAAATTCTAGAACTGAAAAACGTAACAACTGGAAGAAAAACCAGAATGACAGAACAGACATGGAGAAGAGCAGCGAGCCCCAGGCAGAGGCTCGGGACTTCCCTCACCAGCACAGAGACAAGATCCTTCACAGCCTCACCACAGACATCATTCTACAGTCCATGAAAGTAACTCTACAGCATGACCATGTGAGGATTGCTCCAGAGACAAAAGCCTGGTTCAATATTCAAAAATCAATGTAATCTAACACATTATTAAGCTGATGAAGAAAAAATCACATGACCACATCAATTAAAACAAAAAAATGGATCAAATTCAACATCTATTCATGAAAAACAGAAATACAGGGAGCTTCCCTGACTTGATAAAGTGCATCTACGGAAAACCTGCAGCTGACGCTGTACTTAGCTGGGAGAGGCCAAGTGTGTCCTCTCTCAGGTCAGGGACCGTCCAACAGAGTCCCAGAAGCTCCAGCCAGTGCCGGACGGCAAGACAAAGAAACCAAAGGCAAACAGGTTAGAAAGACGAAATACAACTAAAGTCTTATCCCTTATAATAAAATTAACTCAAATGGGAAGGGCTTAAATGTAAAACTAAAACTTTAGGGGAAAAAGCCTTCAGGATCTAGGGCTAGCAGAGTTCTCAGACTTCCGTGAAAAGCATGGTTCATAAAAGGAAACCATAAGCTGCATTACAGCCGACACTGCAAATGCCCCTATGAAGAGAATGAAAAGACGGGCCACAGACTGGGAGGGGATACTTGCAAGCCACATACCCAACTAAGCACCAGCATCTCAGACATGTTAACCACTGTCAAAACTCAATGTTGAAAAACAAGCAGTCCTATTAGAAAATGGCTGAAAGATAAAAACACTCATTTCATCAGGATACGATGACGGCAGTGAGCACGTGAAGAGATGCGACATAGCTCACTAGAGCCACGATGAGAAGATGCTCAACACCTTACAGTAGAGCCACGAACAGAGGCGGCACCACACTCCCATTGGGACGGGCGGGACAGGACAGCAGCGTGAGCAGCACACTCCCATCACTATGACTGGACAGGACAGCAAAGAAACACCAAATGCTGACCAGGAGGTGGAGAAACTGATCCACTCATGTGTTGCTGGTGAGAACCTACAACAGTGCAGCCACTTGGGAAAATATTTGGCCCTTTCTTAAAAAACTAAATGTGCAACTACCATAAAACCCAGTAATTGCACTTCTGGCCATTTATCCCAGAGAAATGAAAACTCAACATCTACACAAAAACCTGCACAATAATGTTTATTGTGCCCCAGGACTGCTGCACCTTGACTGACTCCTGGCAGATGTCTTGGCTGTGACACTGTGACACTGCACTGTTGTTTTGCAGATGTTTCCACTGGGGAAAGCTGGGTAGAGGGTACATGGGCTCTCGGTATTACTGATCATAACTCCATGTGATTTACAATGACCCCAAAATACAAGCTTTATTCATAATAGCTGAGAACCGGAAATCACCCAGATGTTTTTCAGTGGTGAAACACACTGTGATACGTCCACGTCATCAAACATGACTCAGCAATGAAAATGCCGATGAACTACTGATACAGCAACAATCTGCATGGATCTCGGGGGATTATGCTGAGTGAAAAAAGTCAAGCCAAAAGGTTACATACCGTTTGAGTACATTTATATAACACTCTTGAAATGACAGAAGTCTGGACATGAGGAACAGATTAGCGGCTGCTGGGAGTTGTGGAGGAAGGTGGGGTTCCCAAGGGCGGCATGAGGGGCCCCAGGACTGCTGCACCTTGACTGACTCCTGGCAGATGTCTTGGCTGTGACACTGCACTGTTGTTTTGCAGATGTTTCCACTGGGGAAAGCTGGGTAGAGGGTACATGGGCTCTCGGTATTACTGATCATAACTCCATGTGATTTACAATGACCCCAAAATACAATGTTTAATTAAAAGAAACTGAGTTGGACCCAGTGATCTGAACCAGTCCCTTTCAGCTCTAAGACGATGTTTTCTAGGTCAGGGGAGGAAAGAGGAGGTATAGGAACGCTAGAGGGAGAAAGCCTGGAGAGAGGAGATGGGGAAGGGGAATCAGGAAGACCGAGAGAAAAGTGGGGAAAGCAGAATGGCAGAGGGGTGTGAAGAGAGAGAAGCCCACTGGAGCGCTGAGATACTGAATATTCTCCCCAGGGAGCTACTCACGGTAAGAATTTCTCCACGGACTGCTCTTGCCTGAAAGCACAATTACAGGCAAGCACAATTATACACACGTCTACGTTATGTTCAGTAAAAACAAGCAAATGAAGTAGGTGATCAGGACAAAACTAGCCTCTCATCAATAAATCATTCAACAGTGTTTATCAAGTATTCATCTATCTTCCTCTTCTAGACTACACTGGGGCCGGTCAATGCTCCTGCGTGAAACAGAACCTCAAACACATCACAACACACCTTTGGAGAATCCTCCTAAGAAAACCAAGTTAACAGTTACCTCTGACCGCATGACCTCAGCAAAAAACCAAGAAGAAAAAATAAAATATTTTTCAACCCTTTTCAGGGACAAAAAGCATCATTTCAAAAGTCCGAGAAGGGAAGGCAAGAATTATTTCAAAAGTGAAAGTTATCATGAAAGGCTATAAAAGCTGGAGAGAGTCTGAAAAACAATTGGAAAATGAGTCACTTCAGGGCCTCTCCCAGCCTCAAAGCCAATTAATTATTACATTAGTAAGAGCAGTTTTAAGCCTTCCAACCCACTCACCCTAGCCACAGGCAACAGCAGCCTCTCCAAGTGTTAAGTGCTTTTTTTCCAAGCCTGCAGGCGGGTGAGCTTTTTAGGTGGCAGCCCCTTAGGGCTGTACGTGGACCAGCCTTGTCGTTCACCACGAAGCGGGCACTGTGCAGATCACTGAATCAAAAACCACCTGCTCTTACCAGCCTCCACTTGCTCTACAGCAAAACTTTTGACCTGCGACATCAAAGCAGATAAAAGGCCACTACAGAAAACACACCACTACAGCTAGACGACAGGTTTGCCTTTCTCCCATTCAATTATTCAGTTTCTCACACTCCTAAGCGCCAGCCCAGAACCAGGGAATGAGAAGAAGCACAAACTCACTTCTCTACATCAGTGAACTGACTGTGTGCTGGGGATATGATAAGTCTGCATGGGACTGGTAGGTCCCCAAAGTGACACCAAGTCAATCCAAACTAGAGAGAATTTCTGGCCAGGCGGAGCAGAGATTTCACAGATGAAGACTTCCAAGATGGATTTCCTGAACATTAAACATCACTGGTTTTCCAAAACTGGTTTTGTTTGGTTTTTTAACCCTGTTGCCCAAGCTGGAGGGTAAGTGGTACGATCTTCACTCACTGCAGCCTCCACCCCAGCCTCAGCTGATCTTCCCACCTCAGCCTCCTGAGTAGCTGACACTACAGTTGTGTGCTGCTAATTTTTTTTTTTTTTTTGGTAGAGAAGGGGTTTTGCTATGTTGCCGGGCTGGTCATGTGATCTGCCCACCTGGGCCTCACAGAGTACTGGTATTACAGGTGTGAGCCACCATGCCCAGCCCACTGGTTTCCTTTACGTCCATTTCTTCCCCCACATCAGTCCTTATGAGGGCACCTGAAACAAGAGACCCCCCCACCCCTCACCCTTCCACTTCAGAGTAGCAAAGCCTTGAGAGGGAACTAACAGTTATTAAAATCCACCTCACACAAAATACTTCTAAACCCATTGGCTTACTTAATCCCTGCAATGTGCTGAGGTTAAGTATGATTATCCATCTCCCATGAACAGGAAAACTGAGGCTCAGAGTTAAGTAATTTGCCCACAGTTCACTGCATGGGATAAAACTCGGCTGTCCCTGGAAGGTCCCAAAGTCACGGCCTTCAGGCTCCCACACCATGCTGCCTCCCTCACCAGGCTCCACACTCACAGCCTGGAAAACATGAATTTTAAGAAAACCATGACTTACGAAAGGCAGCCAATCCCAGCATTGGAACCAATAGGGCATAATTCCATCTGCTTCCATCACCACCATCCGCCCTGGAATTAGGCCGGATATTCCAATTTGGGGGATCATTTAGGTTATTCATGGAGATATACCTTGAAGTAAAGGATAAGAACATTAACTACTTTTATTCAAGAAAATTTTTTCAGTTTTAACTATGTGCTGCACAGCACTGAGCCCTACGGGATTCAAAGAAAAAAAAACACAAGACCTTAGATGCAGGCAACTCACAACCTGGCTGGGGAAAGTGGAGAAAGCAGACATGTCTTAGCCATCTGAAATGCAGGCAGAATGAGGTACATGCTCTGCTACAGATACGTTTAAATGTATGGCTGTTGTGATGGTTAATTTTGTGTGTCAACTTGACTGTGCCACGGGGTGCCCAGATACGTGGTTTAGCATTATTTCTGAGTGTGTCTGCAAGGGTGTTTCTGGATCAGATTAGCATTTGAACCCTTAAACCAATTCCTTACATCTCTCCCCTCTACTGGTTGTCTCTCTGGAGAACCCTAATACAGTTGTATGAAAGATACAGAATCAACTCAATAAAAGTAGGCTCACACTGACACTTTCACATGAGCTAGCGTTTGAAGAGTGAGCAGCATTTTAACAGGCAGAGATAGAAGGAAAGGTCTTCTGACAGAAGGAAGACTGTGAGGAAGGCGGGCAGGGGCCATGTGGTGGGGAAGGTGCAAACAGGGCTAGAAGCTGCTCAGGCCTCCTCCTGTGGTGGTGGTAAGTGCAGAGATTACAGAGCTGCCTGCCTCAGGCTCAGCATGCACCCTCTATAGCTAGGCTAGGTTAATATGAATTTACAATTTACTGAGTACCTACACGAGGCTGCACATTTTCAAAAAGTAGTCACTTTGTTTACATGTGACCTCCACAAATACACACGAGGTTGCACATTTTCACAAAGGAGTCACTTTGTTTACATGTGACCTCCACAAATACACACGATTACAAAATACTTAATCAAGGGATGTATAAGAAACAAGAAATCCATTCCAATTTCTGAAAACTTTTCATCGGATTTTCAACAAATACTTGTTTAACACCTAAAGACAGAAAATTATAATACACAATGAAGATACGACAAAAATATGTCTTGGAGCTTAATACTAAGCGATTGTGGTAATTACAGAATCAAAAAATTAAGGCTGGCACAGTGGCTCTCACCTGTAATCCCAGCACTTTGGGAGGCCAAGGCAGGTGGATCACCTGAGGTCAGGAGTTTGAAACCATCCTGGCCAATATGGTAAAACCCCATCTGTACTAAAAATACTAAAATTAGCTGGGCATGTTGGCGGGTGCCTGTAGTTCCAGCTACTTGGGAGGCTGAGGCAGGAGAATCTGTTGAACCCTGGAGGCGGAGGTTGTAGTGAGCCGAGATCATGCCACTGCACTCCAGCCTTGCAACAAGAGCTAAACTCCATCCCAAACAAAACAACAGATAACTAACCTAGGACCAAAACTGCGTAACTTTCAAAAAACTGTCTAGGAGGCATTATGTTTATTCCCTGTAAGCCAATAAAGGCCACATCTGGGGCATGCATCTAAGGGAATAACCCTAAAGATAAAGTTACGGTCACAGATATGTTCTTTATGGTGTTATTTGTTAGTAGCAAAATTGGGAAACCCAAATACCAACAAAATGGGACTGAATCATTGCAAATGTACTAAAATAATTCACAATAGTTAAAAAAACATGTACAATAGGAAGATTTTAACAAAGTGAAAAGGCAGGAAACATAATTACTAATGATTGTTGGTTTATCTTTCATGCCACTTCATTCCACAAAAAGATCTCAGGTATCTTACAAAACGACACGCTAGAAAAATTAAAACACGATCTGAACCAGAAGCAAAATCAGGGTAAGCTGGCAGAAGGTCGTACCAGCCAAAGGAGGGGTCCGCGCAGCTTTCACAGCGGACCCAGGGTGCGCGGCGGCTCCGCCCGCAATCCCCGCACTCTGGGAGGCAGAGGAGGGAGGATCGCTCGAGGCCAAGAGTTCGCGACCGGGCAACAAAGCAAGATCCCGCCTCTACAAAAAATTTAAAAATTAGCCGGAAGCCAGGGGCTGGGGACATGAGCGAGGGAGGCTCCCACCCCTCCGAGGCCGGAGACCGAGGGTCACTCCCGCTCACTAGAGGCCGGAGGCCCGGGCCGCTCCCGCCCGACTCCGCGGACAAGCGCCGCCCCTCCGACCCCATTCCCTGCGGTCTGGACGTTCAGGCCCTCTCGGTCTGCGCGATCCCGGAGAACCACCCACGGGGCTTTAAAAATGTTGGTGCCCGACGCCTCCCCAGAACACGGCCGGCCCTACCTCAGTCGGAGAAAGCGGGACCTCGGTGTCGCCCCCAGCGCCACCGTCCGCGGGTCCGCTTTGCGCAGGCGCGGCGCCCCCACTCAGCCCCCGCCCAGGGCGTGGCGTGGTGCGCAGGCGCGACGTCCCCCGCTGCCGCCCCGCTCGACCCCGGCGTAGTGCGCAGGCGCGGTATCCCCCCCACCCCGCTCGACCCCCGTGTGGTGCGCAGGCGCGGTATTCCCCCCACACCCTCCCCCCCGCTCGACCCCGGTGTGGTGCGCAGGCGCAGTCTGCGCGGGGACTGGCGGGACAGCGCGGCGACAACTGACATGTCGGGGGTCCGGAGGCTGTCGCGGCTGCTGAGCGCCCGGCGCCTGGCGCTGGCCAAGGCAGTGAGTCCGTGCCGCGGCCCGGGGAGGGGCAGGCGGGGGCCGGGGCAGCAGTAGGAGCGGGCGGGTCCCCAGCGGGTCCGAGCGGGTCCGAGCGGATCGAGCGCCGGGTCCCCGCGCCCCCTGCCCGGGGATCCGGAAAGGGCTGAGAGAGCCCGGGGCCGGTGCGAGGGGGAGCAGCGGGGCGGACCCGGGGGCCGGGGGTCATTCCTTAGCAGGTCGTGCGCATCCCGGTGAAGGTCACGACCCCACGGGCTGCTCGGCCCGGGGGTCCCTTCCGCGCCCTGGTCCGGGCCTGGGGTCCGGGGACCCCGCGGGCTGAGGTAGCCCCCCGCCTCCGTGCCTGGCGCGTGGACTCGGGGAGGAGTGGTGTTTGCCCAAGGTGACCCGGGCGGATAGCGGCCGCTGGCCGCCCTGGCTGGGCCGGGCCTCTGCCGCCGGTTGTGCGGGTTGTCCCGCGGGTGGGGCCGCCGGCGTCGGTGCAGGGGCCGGGCTCGACCGGGCCGGGCGTCGGGCGGGAAGCGCCGCGCGCCGGGGCCTGGGCCTGCAGCTCCCCTTCCCAGAAAGCGCAAATCTGTGCATGTCCCCATCGAGCCCTTGTAAGTGAAGGGCCTCTGCTTTGGCGGTGGTGTTTGGCGGCCCTTGAGCGCAGTTTTTAAAAATCAGACCGAGAGCTCCGCGCACTGACCGGGCCGGGGCGCCAGGACCCGTGCCTTCCCGTGCGCTGTGAGTGCCGCGGGGGCCGGGCTCGGCTCGGTCCAGGATGATGGGCAGGGTTGTACTTCCCGGAGCCCTTGCTGTCTGAGTTTGTCTGAATGTGCCCTCTACGACTGCATCTTCACAATCGGCCTTCTAGGGTTTTATTTAATCAAGCTAAATTTGATTGGTTTAGTTATTTGGTTCTTTGAAATGAACTTACCCACCCACTTCCTTAATTACGAAGTAATTTTAAATTGCAGAGTAAAAATCTCAGTAGGAATGAAGGCATTCAGGAATATTGATTTGAATTATGCCTGTAATTGTGCAATTTTCTGGTTGAATTAAATGTGAGGATTAGTCATGCAGCCACCCCGTCTGCATCATGTAAATGTAAACGTTTAAGTGTGTTGCTGTGGTTGGTGCTGACTGAGCAGAGACCCCCGCCGCAACTTGGGCGCTTAAGAGCTGCCAGGAGGCGTCCACAAGCAGGAAGTAAAGTCCATGGTCGGTGATGGTCGCTTGCGACTGGAGAAGCTGGGGCTGGTAGTACCTTTGTCCTCATCCCAGATGGTGCCCCGTGCTGCTTCTGCAGACCAAGACCCCGCCAGCCGTGGAGGCGCTTCAGACAAAATGGCAAGATAGCAGAATTAAACCAAGTTAGGCCTACCAAATATGGTCTTGGGTTTTTTAAGTATTTTTATCTTGATGAAGTCAGCTTTTCCTGCAGAAATTCTGCCTGCAAGCAATGTATTTATTGGCATTTCAGATAGGCTTTTTTTCTTGAAGAATTGGAGTTTACAAAGGAACAACATAAATTAGCGGGAAAAACAAAGAAATTTATGATAGCCAACTGAGAAATGTGTTTGGAAAATAGATAATTTCGGTAAAGTCCAGAGAGAATTTTTTAATCTCATTTCGGCCAGTTCTCTGGTGTTTTGAAGTCGTTCTGTATTTACAGCTGCTTTCAAATGACGAACTTCTCAGACTTATTTTGCCTTTAGTGTCTTTTTATGGCGGAGGGCACTGACACAGCTTACAAACTGTTCGAAAGCAGCTTAATCCAGAGGAAAAGTAAAACCAAGAAACTTTTTTTTTTTTTTTGAGTCGGAGTTTCACTCTTGTTACCCAGGCTGGAGTGCAATGGCCCGATCTTGGCTCACCGCAACCTCCGCCTCCTGGGTTCAGGCAATTCTCCTGCCTCAGCCTCCTGAGTAGCTGGGATTACAGGCACGCACCACCATGCCCAGCTAATGTTTTTGTATTTTTAGTAGAGACGGGGTTTCACCATGTTGACCAGGATGGTCTCGATCTCTTGACCTCGTGATCCACCCGCCTCGGCCTCCCAAAGTGCTGGGATTACAGGCTTGAGCCACCGCGCCCAGCCAACCAAGAAACTTAAATAGTTACTGGGTTAACTGCTTGCTTCAGGTGAAGTTTTTCAAATCCCTTAACATGAATATCCAATATATTGTTCTAGGACAAATTGATTTCTTTTCTTTGAATGGATTGTTCTGAATATGTTTAATGGTGCTCTAGAAATGCACTATTTAGGCCATTACAGTAATAAACTTTTGCTTTGCTTCTTGGGATAATTGTAACAGCAATGGCATTCCATTCTGCATTTTTCATGATGTTTTTCCTGGTTTATGGGGAAAGTTGTGACTTTTTTTTGCTACGAAAACCGGGATATAATTTTAGTTGGGAGTCTCAGAGATTTTTCCTAAGGACCCTTACGTCGGGGGCAAGTCCAGGATCCGCAGCCAGCCGGCTGACTTGAATCCTTCCTGAGCTTCTGTCTTTGCGCGGGGCTAGTGAGGATTCTGTGGGTAATGTTTGAAACCTTTGGTGGTGCTCTTCTGGACGAGGCTCACAGCCTATGTGCAGGAGCCATGTGTGAACTGTATTTTAAGCATGCCTACTTTTAAAACAATAAACATTACAATTTTAGTGAAAATAATTACATATAGTTGTAAAAATCAATGAGTATACACCCTCCAACCCCATTTCCCGTGGAAGCAATTCCTGTTTCTGATATTGACTCCTGGTATTTGTGATACCTCTGTCTCTTTAGCGGATATGCAGGTGTACTTTTATCCGTTTTAGACTTCTTGCCTGGGAGAGGGGATTTAGTTCGCTTAAACTACCCTACTTCCTCTTCTTGATACGGTCATACAACCATTCTTAGATTCTTCATTGGCTGCTTTTGTAGTTGTATAGATTGTACATGCAGTTTAGTTTCTTGCCCATGGTTTATAGGTGCATTTTATTAGATGAGAACTCTTACTTTGCTAGATTTTGGACATTAGTGTCTCTACACTTCTTACAGTAATATTGGGGTTCAGGGGTTCAGGGTGCCCTCAGCTCCCCTGAGAGGACGTTTCTCCAGGCTCTTGGTCTCCTGTCCTTGCAAGAATGAGAGAGGGGACCATGGCGCAGTGCGCAGTAAATGCCGGACTCAAAAGTGTTTGTAGAAAGTGATTTATTTAGAGAGAGAGAGAAGCAGGAGGAGAGAGAAATAGCTAACTCTCATACTGAGTGAGAGAATCCAGAAAGATGGAATCCAGGAGAGGAAAGCAGCTTCCACACTGAGTGGAAGGGAATAGAGAGAGATGGAGTTTAGGAGGGGAAGCCAGGCTTCCATGAAGGGAGTGTTCGTGGAAGGGGACTACAGAGGGAAAATCCAGGTTAGAAAAAAACAGCTTCCATGAAGGGTGTGTTCGTGGAAGGGGATCCAAAGATGGAGTCCGAGGGGGTGTGGAAGAAGGGGACTTTTTTTTTTTTTTATCAGCTAAGACAGCGGAAGAGGTGATTTATTTTATGGTTGTTACATTCGGCCGCAAGTAAACATAGAAATAGTCCAGAGTGTCACAGGTCCAGGGCAAAGGACCAACATGGGCAGTTTTGGTTATGAGCAAGGTGGGTCTCAGAGGTGATGGGTGATCAGATGGCGATGAAGTTCTAGATCCATTGAGACAGGCTCTAGACAGTAGCATGCAGTCCCACAGCTTGTACCAGCATCCCCAGCGTCTGGCATTCCACGTTTCTGCTCCTGTGACCTCCACGGTGCAACAAGCTAGCAGTTTACTTGGACCTCTGCCTCATCTTTCTTCTTTTGCACTTCAGCCTGCGCATTCATTTCTTCCTCCACTTGGCTCTCATAGCGCAGAGGTTTCCAAAAAAAACGGCGCTAAGGCCGAGAGAAGAAGGGGACTTGTAACCTGGGAGGAACCCCCACCTTCTCTAAGACCCCGGGAGTTCCTTAGAACTTGATCTCTTTTAGTTTCTTCCCGTGTCGGTGAAATTCACACAAACGTTAAATCTCCCAGATGGAGAGAGGTGGGATTGGGGCATAGCGCTGGGAAATTCTTGCCCTTAAAACGACGCCCCCTTGTGGACCCTGGAAAGAGAACACCTTCCCTCATTCCTTTGCCCCTCCACCTCCTAATTCAGTCATCTGAAATTCTGTATTGTTAAGCAAGGTCTAACTTTTCCTTTTAGTTATATGTTCCTCATTTTTCTTAGAGGAAATGTTTGATAGCTTCTCCTAAAAAAAAATAATTGAGAAAAAAAGACTAGTTTCGTGTCAAAACTAGTTTTCAGTTTTCTCTAAAGACTGAAATTGGCTTACAGTTGGGCTTTCCAAATTCAAAAATCTCCCCTAGATTTAGATGCAAAGGGTTAGTGCCCTTTTCTCCAAGGGGATGGCATAGTAATTTCTTAAAGATTTTGTTATAGTAGCTGCCCCTTTTAAGCTAGGTCTGTGTGGCAGGGTTGAGGGGTGGAGGGGTATTCCACATGAACATTCTAGAAAGAACAAATAAAGACTTAGTGACCTCACTGTTTCTATTTACATTTGGTATAATATACTGTTCTTGTTGGAACTATTACCTATGTTAATAAAGCACTTTACAAAATTTTCAAGAACGTTCGTATTTAGATATTTCAAAAGCTTCATTCTTTCTTAAAATAGGATTTTACCATTTAAAAAATATACTAAGGAGGAAGAATATTTGTTCTAATTCATTTTCTGAAAAAAAGAAAAAATCCTAAATTAGCTATGTCAATAAAAACAAAGAAATAGACTAGAAATTGGAGAAATGAAGAATTATTTCTTGTACAGAATAAATTCTGAATTGCAAGTATTTCTAAATACTTGAAGACATCTCTCACATCCCCTCTTCTGATTGTTGAGTGTATAATTTCCTAAAACTTTTTTTTTTTTTTTGAGACCAAGTCTCGCTCCGTCGCCCAGCCTGGAGTACAGTGACACTGTAGCTTCTACCTCCCGGGTTCAAGCTATTCTCCTGCCTCAGCCTCCCAAGTAGCTGGGATTACAGGTGCCTGCCACCACGCTTAGCTAATTTTTGTGTGTTTAGTAGAGATGGGGTTTTGCCATGTTGGCCAGACTGGTCTTGAACTCCTGACCTCTGGTAATCTGCCCACCTCAGCTTCCCAAAGTGCTGGGATTACAGGCATAAGCCACTGCACCCAGCCCCTAAAACTATTCTTTATGATAGTTCTGAGACTATTCAGTGGTCTTCTAAAATTCAGCCAGCAGAATAGAAAACACATCCCCTAAATGGCTGGCCAGCCTTAACACATGGAGAATGTCACCTGTCTCACACTGAGCCACTAAAAACTAAACGCTAAAAGCACTTTTCTTGGGTAAAGTTTTCTAAGATGGAATATTTAAGATAACATGTGGCAAGTTGTAGACGCTGGCCAGGAAAAAGCCAGGAGCAGCCAGGCAGCGGGAGAGTGTGCGTCTAACATCCTCCTGTGTGTGACGAAGGGATGACACCTTGCCCCTCTGGGCTGTCAGCTTTTACTCTTCCAGAATACAGATCCTCTGATACAGGATCCAGTGCCTTTTGAACTGACCGCAAACCCTCGTGGACGACTGGAACTGTAATGTGGAAAGGGCTATGATGCAGCCAGTTAAAATGCTTCATTATTTGCAATACCACATACAGTAATACAATGCAGATGTCTTTCCCATTCTCTACGAAGTAGCATAAATTAAGACTTTACAGAGAAATGTGCCTTTTTCATTTCGGGGTTTTTTTTTTTTTTTTTTGAGACAGAGTCTTGTTTTGTCGCCAGGCGCCAGGCTGGAGTGCAGTGGTGCGATCTCAGCTCACTGCAACCTCCGCCTCCTGGGTTCAAGCAATTTTCCTGCCTCAGCCTCCCAAGTAGCTGGGACTAAAGGCGCCCGCCACCACGCCCAGCAAATTTTTGTGTTTTCATTTTGTATCTGAGTCAGTGAGTATCCTGTTTGGAAACACGCTTTGTCCTGATTTTCTAGAGTACCAAGTCAGGTGGAAAGGAGGACCTGGGGACTCAGTCCTTCCTTGCTGCTTGGGCTGCCCTTCAGGGTTAAGTAGAGGGTCGCAGCTGAGCCCTCTGGATGCACGGGAGCACCTGGGTACATAAAAAGATGAACAGTTTGCAAGGCAGAATTTGAATTCTATCCCCAGAGCATTTGTCCCTTCAGGACACTAACCCTCTGGATTTGTGTCTTCTGTGTCTCCAGTGGCCAGCAGTGTCACCAACAGGAGCCCGAGGTTTTCACTTCACTGTTGATGGGAACAAGAGGGCATCTGCTAAAGTTTCAGAATCCGTAAGTTCATGCTTTTTGTTCCATTATAAATGATTTTTTTGGCTTACAGGGAGGAATCTATACCAGTTTGTTTCCATATGAGTCATAGACATAAGAGAAAAAATTCTCATAGACATCGTGCATGCTCACATGATTTTCAGTGTAATAATTCCAAGTACAAACATAAACATAGGTGTTAACATTTGTACTTACATCTTGTATGTACCTATAAACTAGATTTCAATTTAGATCAAGTAAAGCAATAAATTAAAATAAAATGAACGGTGTCTGCTGTGATAGATGATAAAATCCCTACTGCAAATAGGACTGTGTGGCCACTTGGTTGTGGGTTCTTTGGTATTTAGTGTGCATATTCTCTCTCTGTTGGAAAACTGAAGCTTGCTGAAAAGTTCTTTTCTCTTCTGCCCATGATAGCGACTGAATACTCCATGGCACCTTCTCAGCTATGAGCATAGACATGGCCCTGAAGTAGAGCTGGGGTCCTCAGTTCTCAGGCGGTAGCCCAGATGAACTGGAATGTGCTTCTCTAATGAAAACTGCATTCTAGCATTTTCATGAGAAACCTGCAACTCACAGGCGGGGAAACATTACCCCCGCTACATCAGAAGCTGAGATTGTTTAGCATATGTGTGTGAGTATAAACACACAAAAAGAAAAACAAAGTCACAGCTGGAAAGAAAAACCATATTTGGAACTGGCATTTTGATTCAGGTTGTTGCTTTCCTTTGCTTCTACACTTCCCTGCTCTGGTAAACAGAATTGACAGATTGGGTCTTAATGGTTATGCTTTCCCCAAAATGGATTTTTTTAAGGATATACCTGCAAGTTTTCAGCATTTCAGGTAACGCTGGGTTTCCTGATCCCATGGGCTAGGCCCTCTACCATTCATAGAATCTGATTGTCAGTCCCTTCTCCACGTGTGAACGTGCCCACCTCTCCCCGCACTGTGCAGTGCTCAGCCCCGGGACAGGATGGAGGCCCTGTGGGCCTAGCAGTTGCTCCTTTTATCTTTTTCAAGCTCTGTAAACCATGGTCTTCATGTTTGGCATAGTGGAATATGTGATTGACAGGTGAATTTTTATTTTCCAGATTTCTGCTCAGTATCCAGTAGTGGATCATGAATTTGATGCAGTGGTGGTGGGCGCTGGAGGGGCAGGCCTGCGAGCTGCGTTTGGCCTTTCTGAGGCAGGGTTTAATACGGCATGTGTTACCAAGCTGTTTCCTACCAGGTCACACACTGTTGCAGCCCAGGTAAGAGAAAGCTGCCCCGCCATGCTCTCGCTGCCTGCATGTCTGCACAGCCTTGCGCCTTCCCCTTGGGCGGCCTCCTGCCCCCTCCCCATGCTTCAGCCACATGGCCTCTTGCTGTGCCTTGCTCACTCAGCTCTCTCCCAGGGGTTTTTTCCTGGAGACTTTTCCATGGGGACTTTGAAGAGCTGAAGTCTTGCTGTCACTCTTAATTGGGACTCAGTCACAGTTGGGTTTTCTCTGACCGTCTCGCCTACTACCCTCCCCACCCACCCTCACCACCCCACACCTTAAGAAAAGGAGATTATTTTCTAAAGAGGAGGAATCAGAATTTAGGTTGGGGAAGAAAAGGGCAAGGGTTTCATTTGTCCCTGTGCTGCTGTCTTCTGGGACTCTCTGAGGGGTAAGACGGTGGTGGCCACAAACAGCTGAAGGAGGTGGGGGTGCCAGGGAGTGTGACTCTGAGTGTGGAGTTTATTTCTTGGCAGGACACACTTCTAGTCTTTTAATACATGCCTGTAAATGCCTTTAGGGAGGTTTGTGAATAAAATTATCTGGAAAGATTTGTTGAGTACCTTTTCTGTGCCAGGTGTGTTACGTAATCAGCATATCACAGGTAGCCTTTCGCTCACCGCCCCAATCAGCCCTTCCTGGAGTTCCCTCTGTCTGCACCACACAGATGAGGAGACTGAGACTAAGGGAGTGAATCACTGGGCGAGTCAGGGGAGGGGTTGTGATCTGGACTCTGTCCGGCCTTGCTGCCCCTCTGCTGAGGGCAGCTCTCCCTGGGAGTCACTGCGTGAGGAGTGGCTTTCTCAGAATCCCTGGTGGGTGGATTTGAGCCTGGAAGACAAAGTTGGGGCTCCTGTTTGTGGCTTATAAGGAGTGGCTGTTGTTTCCAGGGAGGAATCAATGCTGCTCTGGGGAACATGGAGGAGGACAACTGGAGGTGGCATTTCTACGACACCGTGAAAGGCTCCGACTGGCTGGGGGACCAGGATGCCATCCACTACATGACAGAGCAGGCCCCTGCCGCCGTGGTCGAGGTGACGGGCGGGAGGCTGAGGGTGCTCTCGTGGTCTGTTTCTAGTACAAAAGAGTCCTGGAAAAAATGTAAGAGATTGAGGCAGATATGGCCAGCCCAAAGAACGGTGATGAGCAAAGCTCACAAGAGAATATGATGCATTACTTGTAACAAGAAAACTTCTCTTTGATGAAGGGTTGAGATTTTCAAAAAATACATGACTTTGGGTTTACAGATTTGTGTTAAAGTTGTTTAGATTAGCTTTGAATATCTTGACTCCTTTAAGGTAATACATTTTTGTTTGTTTTTATCTTTCACAGCTAGAAAATTATGGCATGCCGTTTAGCAGAACCCAAGATGGGAAGATCTATCAGCGTGCGTTTGGTGGACAGAGCCTCAAGTTTGGAAAGGGCGGGCAGGCCCATCGGTGCTGCTGTGTGGCTGACCGGACCGGCCACTCGCTACTGCACACCTTATATGGAAGGGTAAGGCCGCCTCCACTGCACCTGAGACAGGACCCGTAGTGCTGGGGCTTATGGTGACAATGGGGAATGGGTTAGCGTGCCCAGTGAGTCAGCCAGAGATTATGTAAAAAGCAACAGAGAACAACTGTGTAAGACGTGTGCAGGGACTGTTGATGTGGAAAGCACCAGGCATGCTGTGAGAAGCTGTTCCTAAGGCAATATGTAATTTCTTGTATCTATTTTGGAAAGTTGAATTGATAATCTTATATACCAGGTTCTAACTTGGGATATGTGACACTCAGCATAGAACAGAACAAGCAGGTCTTTTGCCTGTTCACATGACAATGTCACCTTGAAACCTGGAAAGCTGGCTTAACACTTACTTGCCACTTTTTCTTTCTTTTAGTCTCTGCGATATGATACCAGCTATTTTGTGGAGTATTTTGCCTTGGATCTCCTGATGGAGAATGGAGAGTGCCGTGGTGTGATTGCACTGTGCATAGAAGATGGGTCCATACATCGCATAAGAGCAAAGAACACTGTTGTTGCCACAGGGTAGGAATTGAATTTTTATTTTAGTTTGTTTATAAAAATGAATAAATTTCACTTAGAGTCTCTTTACTTTAATGAAAATAGAGGCCTTGTAGAATAACGGTTCAGACACAGGCCTTGACATAACTTTGTGAGGGTGATGGCCTTTCCCAGCTGTGGTTCCTCATCTGTAAAGGGTGAGGACAGCAGCACCCGCCTTGTGGGAGGTTGAGAAAGCAGGGCCCTCAGCAGATGGTAGTGGCAGCTGTCAGGGTAACAGCTAACCCTTCCTGACTTTAGATGACGAAACTGCAGCCTAAAGAGTCACATGGGGTTTTCTGGCAAAATCTCTTGTTTTAGTGGGCACTGTGTTTACACTGATTCCTGGGGTGGATAACTTGCTTCTCCACATAATGAAAATAAGTAACTTTAATTTTTTCCACTGTCGATCTGTTAATTTTAACCATTTTAAAAGTTAAAAAGTGTCTGTACAGCAAAGGAAACAATCAGCAAAACTATAGGTTTGGAAAAAATATTTTCAAAACCATTTATCTCATAATACCTTAATATCTAAAATATACAGGCTGGGCGCAGTGGCTCACGCCTGTAATCCCAGCACTTTGAGGGGCCATGGTGGGCAGATCACAAGGTCAGGAGTTACAAGATGAAGTTCTGAAGATCTAATATACAACATGGGGCTATAGTTAATATTATTAACTTGAGATTTGCTAAGAGAGTAGACTTTAGGTGTCCGTATCTCCAAAAAAAAGGATAATTAGATGAGGTAATAGATGTGTTAATTAACTTGTGTCTTCAGTTCACAAAATATATGAAATCATGTTGTACACCTTAAATATATACAGGTTTTTAATTCATATATTATACCTCAGTACATCTGGGGAAAAAAACAAAATCCATAAAAATTTTAAAATTTTCATTATAAAAGTGGTATATGCTTATTGGGGAAACCTTTTGAACAGCACAGAGCTAAAATACAAACAGGGCCAGGTGCATGGTGCCTCATGCCTGTAATCCTAGCTGTTTGGGAGGCCAAAGTGGGAGGATCACTTGAGGTCAGGAGTTTGAGACCAGCATGGCCAACGTGGCATAACCCCATTTCTACTAAAAATACAAAAATTAACTGTGTGTGGTGGTGCACACCTGTAATTCCAGCTACTCAGGAGGCTGAGGCAGGAGAATCGCTTAAACCTGGGAGGTGGAGGTTGCAGTGAGCCAAGAATTCGTCACTGCACTCCAGCCTGGGCGACAGAGCAAGAGCCTATCTCAAAATAAATAAATGAAATAAAATACAAATGGAAGTCCTTTCTCTGATGCAGGCTTCCATCCTACGTACAGTAGCAGCACCACAGGCGTGACCCCCAGTGATGTGTGTGGGGTGCCGGAGGAGGGGTTGTGTGCACACAGACAGCACTGAGAAGGTGGTGCCCCGGGGGTCTCCATGTCCATTCGCGGTCTCATCAGACAGGAGGTCTGGACGTGGGCTGCTGTGTGCAGCCACCGCTCTCTTGTTTCCAGAGGCTACGGGCGCACCTACTTCAGCTGCACGTCCGCCCACACCAGCACCGGTGATGGCACGGCCATGGTCACCAGGGCAGGCCTTCCTTGCCAGGACCTCGAGTTTGTCCAGTTCCACCCCACAGGTAGGGCATGGCGCCTCGCCTGCAGGCATCGGCCTCGTGTGTGTCTCGTAAGCATGTGGTGCCTACTCATTGCTCTGCCATAGTTCTATGCTTTCTCAGCTCTCAGATCCTGACTTAAATGTCATTTTCTTAAGGAGACTGTGCCACACCTCCCTAAGGTAGTTTGGGCCGCTGTCTTGTGCATTCCTTAAGAACCCGAAACCCTGCCTTGGTGATACTTATCCCAGCAGTAAAGCGGGGATTGAGGCCGGGCGCAGTGACTCACACCTGTCATCTCAGCACTTTGGGTGGCCAAGGCAGGCGGATCACCTGAGGTCAGGAGTTCGAGACCAGCCTGGCCAACATGGTGAAACCTCGTCTCTACGAAAAATACAAAAATTAGCCGGGCATGGTGGCGGGTGCCTGTAATCCCAGCTACTCGGGAGACGGAGGTGGGAGGAATGCTTGATTGAACCTGAGAGGCAGAGGTGGCAGTGAGCTGAGATCGCGCCACTGCCCTCCAGCCTGGGCAACAGAGTAAGACTCCGTCTTGAGGAAAAAAAGGCAGGGATTGTTCAGTGTCCTTCTTCGCAATGAGTTCATCTGCTTCTCGGGGGCAGGCAGGTCTTCTCATTGGCCAGGGTTCTCCCAGCCCAGCACGTGGCAGGGCCTCCATCAGGGTTCCTGAGTGAGCACCCTGAGAGCTGGGAGGATGCCGTGGACCCGAGAACCAGCACAGGCAGACTTCAGCTTCATAGGAGAACATGGAGCTCCAGAGATAGTGGGGTGCAAAGTTAGGACACAGCTGTGACAGGACCCATGTGACATTTGGGCATTGGCTCAGCCCACACGACCACTGAGGGAGCTTCGTCCTGGGGGAGATGAACTCACCTTAGGGATGTCTGATGGTTGAGGTTACGAATGTGCAATTTGGAGACATTAACACAGAAATGACAGTTGAAGTCTTGAATTTGGGGGATGCTTTTCAGAAATGAGTCAGAGAGAGAGATACACATCTGCCTCTTGTTTGATGTGACTTTCCTGGATTGCTTTTCTGACCTGTGGGCTACAGAGACCCCTGCAGTGGTGCTAAAGGACCAGACCTGTGTCTTCTCTTTCTCTGTCAGTGTCATCTTTCTGATCCCTGGCAGGGCTGAAAATAAAAAATGTATTTGTTGTGGGTTTTTAAAAATCTGTTTAGAGATAGGGTTTTGCTCTGTTGCCCAGGCTGGAGTGCAGTAGAGCAATCTTGGCTCACTGCAGCCAGTGCCTCCCAGACTCAAACAATCCTTCCACCTCAGCCTCCCAAACAGCTGAGACTACAGGCATGCGTTACCATGCCCAGATAATTTTTTTTTTTTTTTGGTAGAGACAGGGTTTCACCATTTTGCCCAGACTGGTCTCAAACTCCTGGTCTTAAGCAATCCACCTGCCTCAGCCTCCCAGAGTGTTGGGATTACAGGCATGAGCCACTGCACCTAGCCTGTGTTTTTTATTACTGTTTTTAACCAATAAAATGTCACTGACCTCCTGAATTTCCTCTGTAATTTGCTTAGAGCTCCACTTCTCATGCTTTGTCTTCAATATGTGAGGGCATTGAAAAAAAAAGAGCATTGAAACTTAGAAAATCAAAAGGCAGGTGAGATGGAAGAATCACATTCTTGTTTTAAAAGCAAGATTCCCCTTTTTTATTCTAATACAAATTGTAGCTTTTGAAATACATTTAGTTTAGGGGGTTTTTGTGGGTTTTGATCTCCTTTGTTAAAATCTGAGCGCTCGGCGTGCCCCGGTTTTCATCACGTTGAGGAGTCACAGAGCCGCTGTTTGGAGCACAGACCGCAGGACTGCCCAGGTTGGGGTTTGAGCTCTGTCCTCGGCTGCATGACTGGATGTTACCAGCATTAATGTGCTTGTCAGTGAGAATGGGGGCCATACTGCCTGGAGCTGTAAAGCTTAAATGTTAATTTGCGGAAAGCAGTTAGAACTGTCCATGGCAAGTGCAGTGTATTAACTAGAATAATTTCGTTACTGTCCTTGCCACTGTTTGGGTAATTTAGATGTGAATTCTCCAGGCTGGTTATTCTTAACTAAAGTACTCACCACAGTGTCATAGTGCAAAAGAATGCTCAAAAATTAAAACCAAATTTGAGGCATTTAACCACACAGGCTGTAATCCGAGTGTGGCCAGAGCTCTGTGGGCTGTCCTTTCTGCTCGCTGGGGACTCCGCTCTGCCCAGACCTGCTGCACCGTCAGCCTTGTCAGTGCTTCTTGGTATCCAGACTTTCTACTGTATCTTAACTTTTCTTCTTTCTATTCAGTTTTGCATATGATGCCTTCTGCATATCTTTTTCCTCTCTACCGCAAAAAATATCTTGAAAAAAATAATGCATTTGAAATGGAGACCTAGCAGTTGTTAGGTTATAAATGTTTGTGTTTTTTTCAGGCATATATGGTGCTGGTTGTCTCATCACGGAAGGATGTCGTGGAGAGGGAGGCATTCTCATTAACAGTCAGGGCGAAAGGTTTATGGAGCGATACGCCCCCGTCGCGAAGGACTTGGCGTCCAGAGACGTGGTATCTCGGTCCATGACTCTGGAGATCCGCGAAGGAAGGTCTGTGTGTTTATCACCAGCGTTGTCTGAGGGGCACACCGGCACGCACACACTCTCCTTCCCTTCACTTCCTCTTTGGTGACTTGATGTTTGTTTTAGCATCTGGGCCGGGGTTGCTTCTGAGTTTCAGCACTGCGCTTGGGTGTTGTGTCTGATACCCACAGATGTTGTCAGCAGCCTTCAAAGGGTGTGGGTTATCTGGCTTTCAGTAAAACAATCTGCAGCTCTTTCATTGCCTGACCCTGTTCCTTAATGTAATGACACTTGCTGAGTGTCTGCTGGTATGGCCTTTAGAGGTTTCACATTTTTATATTTAAAAAAAGACGTCAAATGGTTTTTGGATGTGGTGGCCCTCCATATCCATGGGTTCCACATGTGTGGTTTCAGCCAACTATGTGTTGAAAATACAATTGTACCCTTACTGAGCATGCAGACTTTTTTCCTTGTCATTGTCCCCTAAACAACACAGCATGACAGCTATTTACATAGCACTTACGCTGCGTTAGGTACTGCGAGTAATCCTGGAGTTGTCCTAAAACCGAAATGTACAGCTTTAAATGAGGGATGATTTAGAGTCTGGAGGAGGATGTGCATAGGTTATATGCAGATACTCTCCCCTTTTGTATTAGAGACTTGAACATCCACAGATTCTGGTATCCATGGGGGTCCTGGAGCCAGTCTGCCGTGGATACACAGGGATGACTATTTGGTATAGAGGCCTTTGTGATACAGTTACCAAGGACAGCCACAGCAGGCTGTGAGCCCCAAGACAAGTGTGAGTTCAGTGAGGGCAGTTTTTGTTCTGGTTCTCAGCTGTGTCCCAGCACCTAGGATTGTCCCTGGCACAGAGTAGACATTTAGAAAAGATTTGATGAGAGGGTGGCCATACATGAGGGGAAATTTTCCTCAGTATCAAAAAATGTGGAAACTCACGCTTCCGTGATGACGTAGTCTCAGGTTTCCTGCCATTACTGTTCTCTGCCTTATGTGGTGGTGTTCTGTCTTACCAGAGGCTGTGGCCCTGAGAAAGATCACGTCTACCTGCAGCTGCACCACCTGCCTCCAGAGCAGCTGGCCATGCGCCTGCCTGGCATTTCAGAGACAGCCATGATCTTTGCTGGCGTGGACGTCACGAAGGAGCCGATCCCTGTCCTCCCCACTGTGCACTATAACATGGGCGGCATTCCCACCAACTACAAGGGGCAGGTGATGGTGCCAGCTCCTCTCCCAAAGCTGGAAAGAAGGCCGGGACTGTGGGGCCCACCTTGCAGTTGTCTCTTTAGATCTTAGAGGAAAAGACAGATTTTCTTCAAGAAAGTACTGTGTTGTTTTATAGATTGCACTTTAAATTTACCACAGGGTGGACGGAGGTTAATAATTTATTCCTCCTTAGGAGGTTGTCATGGATACATCATTTGCAGCTTTCTCCATTTTGTAATTACTTTCCTGTATGATGCTGTGTTATTTATAATGATCTTGTACATCGAGAGATCTTTATAATTCATACCTTTGAATGGTCTGCAGTTCACATAGAGCTTGTTGGTCACTTAGGCTCCTTGTCGGGTGAGGTGGGTGGAAGCTGTTACTCTCTGCCTACGACGAATAGATGAACAGGGAGTAGAAGAGAATAAGTGAACATCGGTCTCCCCTGCTAATGTTCCTCCACCTGCTATGCTCTCGGGTCTGAGCCAGATCACAAGTAGGGAGAGGTCCTTGGGGACATAGGACATGGAGAACAGTCACAGATGCTGACATTGGAGGTCCTCTGACCTGCTTCTAACAGCAGGTGCTCAGGGCAGAGAGGAAACTGGGGGATATATTCGGAAGTTTCCCTCTGAAGAAGAGTAGCTGTGCTCCTTACTTCCCTCTTAGATGTGGTCTTTGCTTCCCTCTCTTTTTATTTATTTTTTTCAGAGATGGAGTCTCACTCTGTTGCCCAGGCTGGAGTGCAATGACGCGATCTCAGCTCATTGCAACCTCCGCCTCCAAGTTCAAGTGATTCTTCCACCTCAGCTTCCCTGGTAGCTGGGATTACAGGCACCCGCCATCATGCTTGGCTAATTTTTGTACTTTTAGTAGAGAGAGGGTTTCACCTTATTACTCAGGCTGGTCTTGAACCCCTGATCTCAGGTGATCCGCCCGCCTCAGCCTTCCAAAGTGTTGGATTACAGGCATGAGCTGCTGCGCCCGGCCTGCTTCCCTCTCTTTCTCTGACCTGCAGCACAGATACCCTGTTGGGGGAGATGGGCTTGTGGAGGCATGGGCACCTTGACCTTTCACCTGAAATCTTCTTTTCCACAGGTCCTGAGACATGTGAATGGCCAGGATCAGATTGTGCCTGGCCTGTATGCCTGTGGGGAGGCTGCCTGTGCCTCAGTCCATGGTGCCAACCGTCTTGGGGCAAACTCACTCTTGGACCTGGTTGTCTTTGGCCGGGCTTGTGCCTTGAGCATCGAAGAGTCATGCAGGCCTGGTGAGTGTTTTCTTCAGAAGCCAGACTATTTGAGAAGGCAGGAGGTTACAAAGTCTTTTTTTTTTTTTTTTTTTTTTTTTTTTAAGACTGGGTCAGCCCAGGCTGGAGTGCAGTGGCACAGTAATGGCAGCTTCAGCCTCCTGGGCTCAAGCAGTCCTTAACACCTCAACCTTCAGAGTCCCAAGTAGCTGGGACTACAGGTGTGCACCCCCACACCTGGCTAATTTTGTTTGTTTGGTTTTAAATTTTTTTTTGTAGAGACAGGTTCTCACAATGTTGCCCAGGCTGATCTGGAACTCCTAGACTGAAACAGTCCTTCTGCCTCAGTTTCCCAAAGTGTTGGGATTACAGGCCTGAGCCACTGCACCCAGCCAGGTTACAAAGCCTTGATTTCTTCTGGAAACATGCTTAGTGATCATATAGAAGTAGTCTGGGTTTTTTCCCCTAGAAGTGATTATACTGAGAAGTCTGGAGATTATCTGGTGGTAATGTTAGCACCAGATAGAGGCTGGTTGGGGATCTTAACTATTAAGGTGACATTTTGGGGGTTACATTTTTTAAAAATTATTTTGCAGTCATTATGTTCTGCTTAGAAAAAGCACTATTAGGAAGTTATTTTTAGGGGAAGTTCATTACATATTACTTGCCTGATAAAAAGCACTTGTTTGCAATGAAATATTTTAAGTAGTTGGCATGAATGAATATGTAACTTCTCAATACTTAGAAAAATAATTTAGGTCCTTCTAAAAACAAAGTGCAACTAATCTCTATTAGAGGAGAAGGAATGACTTAAAGCAAATGGGATTCTCACCCTTCAGTGACAGTGGATTTCACTCGGTGGTTTTCTTTCCATGATAGCATAGAATAGTGTGCAGGAGAAGAAATACCATGTGCTGGAGCGTGAGTCTTACGTGCACTAAAATCTGGACACTTAGCATCACTCCCACTTCAGAGATCTTCACGGTGGTTATCCAGCCTCGTTTGCTCAGAACAGTGTGAAGTGGAGGAGGCACTGGTAGAACTGGTGCTTTTTTTTTTTTTTTAAAGACAGGGTTTCACCATGTTGGTCAGGCTGGTCTTAAACTCCCGACCTCAGGTGATCCCCGGCCTTGGCCTCCAAAGTGCTTGGATTACAGGCGTGAGCCACCACGTCTGGCCGAACTGGTGTTTTTTGTATGGATTCAAGTGAAATAAAAACAAGTGCTGTCATGACTTATAAACATGTGCCCCCTTTTGTGTCTGTGGTTAAAAAGGTACAGGTCGTATTGAAAGGGTAGCTTACATTTCACACACTCAGTCTCTGGATTTGACCACAGCTCAGGAGGCCGGCATATGCAGAGGTGGCATCTTGTCCCAGGTTGTTGCTGATCATTGGCAAAGGCAGAGTTCAGGTCCGTCTTTCCTGACGCCACAGGTAGTGCTTGTCTCCATAGCCCTGCACTTTGTAGCAGTGAGGACTGATACCACTTCTCTCAGAGCAGTATGGAAATTTTGAGCTTCTCTTTCTTTGAAAATGCAAAAAAGAACATTTTATAAGAATATCCTCTACTTTACATCTGAGAAACCGCTCATGCATGCAGCATCTCACGCAGAATGCTGTGGAGTCAGACTCAGGGCTGCACACCTGTGGTTCTGTTGATACAACATTCTGGAAAAGGCACATCTGGGGAAGAAGAGGGTCGGAGGTTACCAGAGGCTATTTCCTGATTGTGCTGATACTTAATACACAGCTCTGTGCGTGTCAACGTTTAAAAAATGCTACACTAAAAATGGCGAGGTTTTTTTTTTTTACTGTATCTTAATTATGCTTCAATTTTTAAAAATGGAAAGGAAAGAAAAGGTGTTTGTAGCATCACTACTCCTCCCCAACTCCCTCCAAAAAAAAAAATACACATATATGTATTTTTAGAGATAGTCTCCCTCTGCCGCCCAGGCTGGAGTGCAGTGGTGCGATCAGGTACACGCCACTACACCTGGCTAATTTTTAAACATTTTTTGTCCTAAAAAATGTTTAGGACATTTTAACATAGGGAGACAGGTTTTCCCTATGTTACCCCGGATGGTCTTGAACTCTTGGCCTCAGGTGATGCACCTGCCTCGGCTTCCCAGAGTGCTGGGATTACATGCATAAGCCACTGCACTTAGGCAAGATGTGCAACTCTTGTGTTTCTAAGATGTCTTGAAAAAAGTTTTAAAGTTTTTTGTATAACCTTATGCATATTTTCTTCAATAGTTAGTACATGCAGGAGGTAGGAGGTATGAAATGCAGGAGACAAATAGGTCATGCCTGCCCACTGCCTCTCCGAGGGACCGGTGGGGAGCCCTCCTGAGGGTCTGCTCACATGCTTCTAGGCTTGCTGCTGTTTCTTTTCCTTTTGTTTATTGCTTTAAAAATTGATCATTCAGTAAAATTGACTTTTTTCTTTTGGTGCACAGTTCTATAATTTCTTTCTTTATTTTTTTGAGACATTGTCTCCTCCACCTGTCACCCAGCCTGGAGTGCAATGGTGTGATCAGGAGTTTGAGACCAGGCTGGCCAACATGGTGAAGCCCTGTCTCTACTAAAAACAGAAAAATTAGCCAGGCATGGTGAAACACTCCTGTAGTTCCAGCTACTTGGGAGGTTGAGGCAGGAGGATCACTTGAACTAGGAGGTGGAGGTTGCAGTGAGCCAAGATGGTGCCGCTGCACTCCAGACTGGGCTACAAAGAAATGCCATCTCAAAAAAAAAAAAAAAAAAAGTTGCAAATCTTGAAGTCTAGGTGAGAGCACACACAAGAGTTTGAATCAGCAAGTGACTTTCAAGCACACAGCGGCCACCTTCCTCCCTCAATGCGAAGGACGGTGAGGTGGCCAGCCCCTCGGGACCACCATCTGGAGGTGTCTCTTTTTCCCTTAGTGGAGTATATAAATTTATATACATTTAATTTTTTTTTTTTTTTTAAAGACAGAGTCTCTCTCTGTTGCCCAGGCTGGAGTGCAGTGGTGCAGTCTTGGCTCACTGCAACCTCCACCTTCCAGGTTCAAGCAGTTCTCATGTCTCAGCCTCCCAAGTAGCTGGGTTTATAGGCGCATACCACCACACCTAATTTTTGTATTTTTAGTAGAAACAAGGTTTCGCCATGTTGGACAGGTTGGTCTCGAACGCCTGACCTCAAGTGATCCACCCACCTCGGCCTCCTAAAGTACTGGGATTACAGGTGTGACCCACCCTGCCCCGGCTACGTTTAATTTTTTTATTTTAGGGATGATGTCCAGTTTGTTCACTCCAAGATCACTTAATGGATTTCTACTGTGTGTCAACAATTTTGCCTTTCTGTATGTTCTTTAAAATTGGCCCCAGCTCAGTAGATGGCCTCAGTTGTGGGGTAGGCTGGCAAAAATGTGTTAGCCCAGGAGCTGCCTGCAGTTTCCAGGTACCTTGAGTGGCTGTGCTGTGTATTTGTGTGTCATTTGAAGTCCATTTGGTTTTTTAAAGTGGTTTTCAAAAGTTAAATTCTAGCTTTTTTTTTTTAATTTTTTTTTTTTTTAGGAGATAAAGTCCCTCCAATTAAACCAAATGCTGGGGAAGAGTCTGTCATGAATCTTGACAAATTGAGATTTGCTGATGGAAGCATAAGAACATCAGAACTGCGACTCAGCATGCAGAAGGTAAGAGCCTGAACTCACTCTGGAGCAAACAGGCTGGCTGTGCGCCTGGCCCTGCACTGGTGGGTTTTTTTTTTTTTTTTTAAATAGATTTAGGGGGATACAGGTGCAGTTTTGTGTGGATGTACTGTGGTGGAGTGTGTGCTTTGTTTTTTATTTACTTATTTATTTTTTTGAGACAGTTTCATTCTTGTTGCCCAGGCTGGAATGTGATGGCGTGATCTCAGCTCACTGCAACCTCCACCTCCTGTGTTCAAGTGATTCCCCTGCCTCGGCCTCCCAAGTAGCTGGGATTACAGGCATCTGCCACCACGCCCAGCTAATTTTTTGTATTTTTAGTAGAGACTGGGTTTCACCATATTGGCCAGCTGGTCTCGAACTCCTGACCTCAGGTGATCCACCTGCCTTGGCTTCCCAAAGTGCTGGGATTACAGGCATGGGCCACTGTGCCCTGCTGAGTCTGGGCTTTTCGTGTACCCATCACCCAGGTTGTGTATGTTGTACCCAGTAGGTAACTGCTCATCCCCACCCCTCTTGCTTTTTGGAGCCCCGAGTCTCTATTAGTCTGCTCCTTATGTCCATGTGTACTCACTGTTCAGCTCCCACTTCCAAGTCAGAATGTGTGACAGTTGACCTTCTGAGTTACTTCACTTAGGATAATGGCCTCCCGTTCCATCCAGGTGGCTGTGAAAGACACGATCTAGTTCTTTTCTATGTCCGAGTAGTATTCCGTGGTGCACATGTGCCCGTCATCTGTTAATGGGCACCTAGGTGGATGTCATGACTTTGCTGTTGTGAGTAGTGCTGTGATGAGCGTGCCAGGCTGCACCAGTATCTGGAGGAAAACGGCAGTAGGGCATACTCCTCACTGTGTCAAGAATATGAAGGAAATCCCAGCACTTTGGGAGGCTGAGGTGGGCGGATCATGAGGTCAGGAGTTTGAGACCAGCCTGACCAACATGTGGAAACCCCCTCTCTACTAAAAATACGAAAATTAGCCGGGTGTGGTGGGCACCTGTAATCCCAGCTACTCAGGAGGCCAAAGCAGGAGAATCGCTTGAACTCAAAAGGTGGAGGTTGCAGTGAGCTGAGATGGCACCACTGCACTCCAGCCTGGGTGACAGAGCGAGACTCCTTCTCAAAAAAAAAAAAAAAAAAAAAAATTAAAAAAAAACTATGAAAGAGATCAGCATCCAGGACAGCCTTCTCTGGTTCACTCGCATGTGCATGTGCCTGGGTGTGGCCTCCGTGCTCTGACCATCGCTGGCTGTCGTGGATGAGTCACAGTGTGGAGGAGAGGGAGCCGCAGGACACCTGAGAAGCTCAGTCCCCAGCAGGGCACACAACACTGGTGCTTACATCTCAGGCCCAGATATTGACCATGTCATCACACCTGGCTTCCAGCAGCTCGGAAATGTCTTTAAGCTGGGCCTGTTGCTGCCCCTAAATATACTCAGAAGAGGGGGAGAGTGGGCAGCGGGTGGAAACTGATCTCTGCAGCCTGTGCTGCTGGGAGTCAGCCTTCCACATCAGGACTGTCCAGTAGGACCGTCCATGATGACAGAAATGTTCCAAGTCTTTGCCGTCCAGTATGGCAACCACTAGCCACTGGGGGCTATGGAGAACTTGGTATATAGTTAGTCTAAAAAACTGAGTTCCTGGCTGGGCGTGGTGGCTCACACCTGTAATCCAAGCACTTTGGAGGCCAAGGCGGGCGGATCACCTGAGGTCAGGAGTTCAAGACCAGCCTGACCAACATGGTGAAACCCCGCCTTAAAATTAAAAAAATGAAAAAGAAACTGAGATCCTCTAGTAACAAGGATTCTTGTCCATGAATGAGATCTCTTGTTTACTATTGGCAAGAATTTCTGTGTGAGTATTTTCTAAAAAGTCCATGCTTTTGTCCTATTCCAAAGGCGTTTGGTGTTGCAGACACACAGACACAAGAGCAGTTTCCTGCTGACATTCTCAGAGGCCTGTGCACTTCATTCTTCAAGTGAGACTTGGCATGAGGGAGGCTTTGTGGAATGCCGAGAACAGCATGACTAAGGCACAGAAGGCTGAGGGATGCCCTGCAGGACTTTTGTAGGGTTGGAGGCCAGCTGGGGAAGAAGGAATCATGGCACTAGAGAATGGGAAGGTGCGTTAGGATATAGAAATGGCAAATTCATGAGATATTTTGAAGTGAGAATACTGGAAGCATTCCCACCAAACAAGGTGTGTCTGTATGCCAGGCTCTGTGAGATGCTAGAGTCAGCACTGAACAAACAGAAGTTCCCGTGCTGGTGGAAAATGCATTTCATTGGGGGGATTTTTGTGCTGACTCTGGCTATTAATAGTAAGAATTAAAAACATGAGGTAAATATTGAAAAGGAATAGATATAATTGCCATTATTCACAGGCACAATTTCCAAAAAGTTCCCAGAGAATAAACTGAAAAACTAATAGAAACAAAATAAGTAAGTAGTTAGGTGTCTGGATGAGAGGCTTGTAGCTAAACGCCAGTAACTTTTCAGTGTGACAGCAGTAATCCTCTCAGACATCAGTAAATATCTCATTCACCTTTCAGACAAAAAATAAAAAATGCCTTGAATAAATGTAACTAGAAATACCTAAAACAGATATGAAACATCCTGCTAAAGGATGTGAAAGAATGTGATACTTACTACATTCTAAGATGCAGTTTTTTCATTTGTTCTTCCTGAAAAACCAATAGGTTGATGTGCATTACAGTGTTACAATTATGTATCAGTCTAAGGAAAATCAGATGAAATGTTCAAATTAAACCATTAAGGTGCATTTGCAGAGGAGGAGACAATTAGGGTCAGTGGAGCAAAGCAGAGTTAGAGGGAGAAGCCAGGAGGAGGAGGGGTCGGGGAAGTGGTGCCTGTCCATCCCATAGGAAGCAAACACTGACACCCAGTTCCCAGCATACCTACAAAAAACTGCAGGTCTGCCTCATAGCACATTCCTCATCACCGTAAAACTGCGATGGACCCCAGTGTACGCGGAGCTTTTGCAAAACAGGCAGAAGACAGTAGCTAGATGGGCCAAAGGTCCCAACCACCCACGCCCTCCCTCTCCTCGAAGACCTTTGGCTCCTACACCACCATCAGCAGCACTCTGCTCAGCTCCTAGTGTGTATCACCACACATTCACCACCAGACCTCACGTCAGGAGTCCCGTCTGGTCCAGTGTCCACCAGGGGTGTGGGGAGGGGGTGCTGCCTGGCTGGCCACAGAGCCATATGGAACATGGCACCTCACAGGCAGTCTGTGGCTGTATCCCGCTGGAAAGCATGTGTTTGGGTCTAAGATGTGTAGTCAATAGAAACATTTTCAGAAGCGTTAGTCAGAACTTCATTTTTAAGTTCAGAGTAGTGAACTCATAGTCTGAGTTCCTCATTGTTCTGTTTAATTTACATAACTTTTAAATAAAATGAAATGCAGATCTAAAAGTTAAGCAGTTCTTGGTGTGGCTGTTTCTATGGATTAAAAGTTTACAAATGGTATTTTGTGCCACAGTCAATGCAAAATCACGCTGCTGTGTTCCGTGTGGGAAGTGTGCTGCAAGAAGGCTGTGAGAAAATCAGCAAGCTCTACGGAGACCTGAAGCACCTGAAGACGTTTGACAGGGGTGAGCAGACAGCAGGCTCCGCGCACACGACTGGGCCGTGCCTTTCGCAGGCGGGCTAGTGTCTATCCGGCCAGTGCTGCCTTAGCTCATGCTTGCTGTCTGGATGGGTCCTGGCCCACAGCTATAAAGCCACCACCAGGAAAGGCTCTGGGACTAGCAGATACGGGCTGACAGCTCGGAGGGCCCATGTGACTGCCCCTGATGGATCCTCATGTGTCCCCAGGAATGGTCTGGAACACGGACCTGGTGGAGACCCTGGAGCTGCAGAACCTGATGCTGTGTGCGCTGCAGACCATCTACGGAGCAGAGGCGCGGAAGGAGTCGCGGGGCGCGCACGCCAGAGAAGACTACAAGGTGCGCCTTCTGGCCACGCCCACCTGCACCTGCCGCTTTCTCCCACCTGGTGGGACTCAACCCCACACCTGCATTTTCTCTGCATTTCATTCCATTTCCCCAAAAGTAAATCCAAAAAGTGCCTTTTCCCCCTGGTAACATTGATCCCTGGGTTCTCGCCATCTTCTGCAACACTGACCTTTGCTTTGCCTTGGGTCAGCGTCCACTGATGCCAGCAGTGGCATCTCCAAGCCAAAGTGCTTTGCAGTTAGAGGGCCAAGGTTAGCAGTGCAGCTGGAGTAGCAGGGCCAGGAAATGCTAGTTTATTAAAGAATGAGTTAGTCATCGTTTCAGACCTGCCCTGGGGTCTGTGAAGGGTCTTACAGCTCCTGTACTTGGTGACCTGCCCAGGGGTCTGGGAAAGGTCTTATAGCTCCTGCACTCTGGTGACCTGCCCTGGGGTCTGGGAAAGGTCTTATAG
>NW_022436951.1:42010954-42015019 GCF_009761245.1 Sapajus apella | reverse complement strand
GATCCTGCACTCTGGTGACCTGCCCTGGGGTCTGGGAAAGGTCTTATCGATCCTGCACTTTGGTGACCTGCTCTGGGGTCTAGGAAGGGTCTTATAGCTCCTGCAAAGAACACAGTGAATGGCAAAATCACTTGTATTTACTGTGAAATGTTACTGATTTACCCTCCACTAGAATATGCTGATGGCTATAGTCACTGCTCAGAACTTGTTCTTCCTCCTTGTACATATTAAGAGTCTTTCCTGCAAAGTATATGAATCTGTGTTTGCCAGAATACGGATAGTAGTATACATTTATTATTATTATTATTATTATTATTTTATTGTTATTATTTTTGAAGTGAAGTAGTCTCGCTCTGTCACCCAGGCTGGAGTGCAGTGGTGCAATCTTGGCTCACTGCAACTTCCACCTTCTAGGTTCAAGCGATTCTCCTGCCTCAGCCTCCTGAGTATCTGGGACTACAGGTGCACACCACCATACCTGGCTAATTTTTGTATTTTTAGTAGAGACAGGGTTTCACCATGTTGTCCAGGCTGGTCTTGAACCCTGACCTCAAGTGAACCACTCACCTTGGCTTCCCAAAGTGCTGGGATTACGTACAGGCGTGAGCCACTGTGCCCTGCCAGTAGCATAAATTTAGTTTAGTTATCACAACAAGTTTTAATTAGAATATAAGCCAGGCACAGTGGCTCCCAGCATTTGGGAGGCCGAGGCAGGCAGATCACTTGAGCCCCAGAGTTCTAGACCAGCTTGGGCAACATGGCAAAACCTGCCTCTAAAAAAAATAAAAAATTACCAGCTACTCAGGAGGCTGAGGAGGATGATTGATTGAGCTGGGGAAGTCAAGGCTCCGGTGAGCTGTGATCCCACCACTGCACTCCAGTCCACGTGACACAGTGAGACCCTGTCTCAAAAAAGAATTTTTTTTAAATAGAAACATGCTGAAAGAAAAGGTTGAGGTAGTCTCCCAGAGCATGGAGTAAAAAGTCAAAGTATCTGATAAACTCTTAGGTACATGAAGGATGTCTAAGGGAAAATGCGGGCATGGATTACTCTGGACTCACTGCTGGCTGCACCGCTGGCCAGCCATGTGGCCACTGGATTCGGAGCATGTTGATGGTGCCAACCTCCTGGGCTGAAGTGGAAACGGAATGAGTTCTAGGCCTTGTGTCTCTTACGTCATTTTAGTGTTTGCCGTGTTTCTCTGTATTGCTCTGTTAGAGTAATAAGAAATGTGATGGTGTTTCTGGCCTCAGGTGCGGATTGATGAGTACGATTACTCCAAGCCCATCCAGGGGCAACAGAAGAAGCCCTTTGAGGAGCACTGGAGGAAGCACACCCTGTCCTATGTGGACGTGGGCACTGGGAAGGTCAGTGTGGACTTTGTTCTCACCACAGCCCAACACCCACACGGCCCCACCCAGGCTTCAGGCTGGCCTTGCTGATGGTGCACAGGGAGGAGCAGGCCAGATTTAAGTCACCACTGGCAGATGTGAGGCACCACTGAAAAAGCACTATGTCAGTCAGGCTTCTGGCTGGAAACAGAATCCAGTGCCTGCCAGTGGTTCAGAGGAGCCTTAGGAAGGGTTACTCCGTAGTGTGGGCCAGATGGAAGTCACTGGACAGGAGCAAGGGTCCAAGGCCTGGTGGCAGGGGAGGAGACAATGATTGTAGACCTAGCGACAAGTCAAGGTCTGGGGTGGGGACACACAGCCACTACCAGAAACCTGTCCCAAGCCAAGGGAGCCCAGAAGAGACTACTCCCCTCTCTTCCCATGGGCTGGGCCACCTGGAAGCAGCAGCTGAGGGGTGCAGTGCAGCCCTTAGCCTCCCCTGGGCACTGAGCAAGCAGAGAAGGGCAGAAAGTGAGGAGGGGGTTAGGTGAGCAGGATTCTGTAATAGCCAGCCGAGGGTGTGCCTGGGGGCTTGCAGCCCTGTTCGACGCAAGCACAGCTCACCATGTGGCATTGCCAGTGGGCATTAAGATTCAGAAATAATGAAGATGGAAAGCTTTTACCTTTAAGCTTTTCATACCTTGTAAGAGATAGTTGTATAATCATTTACCTGTGTCTGAATGTTTCGTTTGGACTCTCACTACCATTTAGTGTGTCTGTAATTCAGGCAATCGGTCATTTTCAGGATTTATCATGAAGGCCATTTTCTGATAGTATATAAAAATCACACTTCACTTGCTTAGCACAAGTCTGTTTTTAATGTTTTGGGGTTTGGGTTTTTTTGTTTTGTTTTCTTTTTGCTTTTTCTGAGGTAGAGTCTCACTCTGTTGCCCAGGCTGGAATGCAGTGGCTTGGTCTCATCTCACTGCAGCCTCAACCTCCCCCAGGCTCAGGTGATCCTCCCACCTCAGGCTCCCAGGCACATGCCACCATGCCTGGCTAATTTTTGTATGTTTTGTAGAGACAGGGTTTCACCATGTTGCCCAGACTAGTCTTGAACTCCTGAGCTCCAGTGATCCACCTGCCTTGGCCTCCCCAACAGGCATGAACCAATATGGCTGGCTAGTTTTGGTGATTTTTCAAGAAATACATACTCATTTTAGAAAGTACAAAGAGATTGAAATAAGAGCTCACTAATCAGAGATGACCCATTATGGTTTTAAGTTTCTTTATATGTGTGTCTACCTTTTACTGTGCGTGCATATTTAATACACAGCTTGAGTATTCCTTATGTGAAATCCCTGGGGCCAGAAGTGTTTCGGATTTCAGGCGTGTTCAGACTTTGGAATATTTGCATTATACTTACTGTCTCACCATCCCTAATTGGAAGGTCTGACTCCATGGCGCTTTTCTTTTGAATGTCATATTGGTGCTCAGAAAGTTTCAAGTTTTGGAGAATTTCAGATTTTTGGATCAAGCATGTTCAACCTATAAAATATTTACTTTGAAGTATAAAAACTGGAAGTAGATAGCTTGAACATAAAGTGTTTTGGTATATGCGAGGGTTCTCCCACTTTTCGTGATGGGAGTATTTTTGTAAAGCACTGAGACTCTTGCACAATGTCATTTTCGTAGCTCTAATGCCCAGGCTGGAGTGTAATGGCATAATCTGGACTCTCTGCAACCTCTGCCTCCCAGGTTCAAGCAATTCTCCTTCCTCAGCCTCTTAAGTTGCTGGGATTACAGGCACGAGCCACCATGCCCAGCTAATTTTGTATTTTTAGTAGAGATGGGGTTTCTTCATGTTGATCAGGCTGGTCTCAAACTCCTGACCTCAGGTGATCCGTCCGCCTCGGCCTCCCAAACAAAGTGCTGGGATCGCAGGCATAAGCCACCGCACCCAGCCCGTAAATCTGCTTTTATAGTTAAAATTTTTCTTTTCTTTTTTTTTTTTTTTTAAATAAATATGGGGTTTCACCATGTTAGGTTGGTCTTGAATTCCTGACCTCAGGTGGTCCGCCTGCCTTGGCCTCCAAAGTGCTTGGATTATAGGCGTGAGCCACCACACCTGGCCTTATAGTTAAAATTTTTCAAAAGGAACACAAGAGGTGGCTTTTTGTACATTTTCGTGCTTAACTTACCACTGACCCTTCTTTTCAAGGTCACTCTGGAATATAGACCTGTAATCGACAAAACTTTGAACGAGGCTGACTGCACCACCGTTCCCCCAGCCATTCGCTCTTACTGATGAGACAAGATGCGGTGATGACAGAAGCAGCTTTTGTAATTATGTATCATAGCTCATGCATGTGTTCATGTCATAACTGTCTTTATAAGCTTCTGCACTCTGGTGAAAGAGGAGTCCATTGAAGGGAGATTGGCACTCAGCGGCCAGGAGCCTGCCAGGAACCCAGTGGCCAGGGACCGCAGCACTTACCTTTGTCCCTCCCTTCATTCCTGTGACACCAGAAAACTGGACACAGCTCTAAAATAAAACATAGATGAACAGACTTTCTTTTATTTCCAAATCCACTTAAAATATTTTACTGTTATGACTTTAGTCATATTTGTTGACCTAAAATATCAAATGTAATTATCTTTGCATTCTGTTACATCAAAATCCAGATATTTTGTTGCAATTTCTTTCTTCTTCTTTTTTTTTTTTTTTTTTTG
>NW_022436951.1:42010182-42010854 GCF_009761245.1 Sapajus apella | reverse complement strand
TTTTTTTGTAATTTTAGTAGAGACGGGGTTTCACCATGTTGACCAGGATGGTCTCGATCTCTTGACCTCGTGATCCACCCGCCTCGGCCTCCCAAAGTGCTGGGATTACAGGCTTGAGCCACCGCGCCCGGCCTCTTTTTTTTTTTTTTTGGAGACAGTGCAGTGGTACAGTCTCAGCTCACTGCAGCCTCAGACTCCTAAGAGGCTCGAGTGATCTTCCCGACTCAGCCTCCTGAGCAGCTGGGGCTACAGGTGTGCACCACCATGCCCAGCCAGCTTATTTTTTAATTGTAGAAATGGTCTCACCTATGTTGCCTAGGCTGGTCTCAAAATCCTGGGCTCAGGTGATCCTCCATCCTTGGCCTCCCAAAGTGCTGGAATTATAGGTATGAACCACCATGCCTGGCCAGTGCTTGCTGTTATCAGCATTAGTTTTAATGAAGAAACCAAAAGCACCAAAATTAAATGAATATCATTAGTGCAATTTCATAGGCTATAGGAATTGACAAAGATAAAGTGACAATTGTCAAATATGTGCTGGTCTTAGAATTTAATATCATCACCCCCAATTTGTAACAAAGCATCAAATATCTAGCTTAAGAATTTCTTTAAAAAAACTTAGACTTCGTCTCAGCCCAAAATCTCCTGAAACTGATAAGCAACTTCAGTAAA
>NW_022436951.1:42007813-42010082 GCF_009761245.1 Sapajus apella | reverse complement strand
TCTTGACCTCGTGATCCACCCGCCTCAGCCTCCCAAAGTGCTGGGATGACAGGCTTGAGCCACCGCGCCCGGCCTGATGTAGTTTATTTCTAAGTTCAAATTGATGTTGGTGCCTGAGAGCGGATGGAGAAAACGAACATTTCCTCCTTTTTCTTGACAGACGGCTTACTAGGTAAGCGTGTCCTCGATTATTTAAATCAGGGCTCCCCAGTCCCTAGGCCACAGATTGTTACTAGCCCATGGCCTGTTAGGAACCAGGCTGCACAGCAGGCGGTGAGCAGCAGGCCAGGGAGCCTGACTGTGTGAGCTCCGCGCCGGCATTAGATTCTCCTGGGAGCACAAACCCCATTGTGAACTGCGCATGCGAGGCATCTGGGTTGTGTGCTGCTTATGCGAGTCTAATGCTGATGATCTGAGGTGGGACCGTTTCATCCCCAACCATCCCCATCCCCACACTTGTCCCTGGGAAAAGTGTCTTCCATGAAACCAGTCCCTGGTGCCAAAAAGGTTAGGGACCGCTGGTTTAAGTAACCGACTACTAAAGGAACTGAAGTAGAAGTAAATGGGCTGCTGCTTTATTTTTAGGCTGTTCTTTTTATAGAACAATGACAGGTACTTCCAAGTTTGTCATTAGAAAATAATTTTAGGTTGGTGCAAAAGTAATTGCGGTTTTTGCCGTTACTTTCAATGGTAAAAGCCACAATTACTTTTGCACCAACTTAATATTATAAATTTGTTTCTTAAAGTGTGTTTTTGGTAAGGAAAACCTTAATAATATTTTCTTATTTTTTTGAGCTGTAGTCTTGCTCTGTCGCCCAGGCTGGAGTGCAATGTTGTTATCTCGGCTCATTGCAATCTCCGCCTCCTGGGTTCAAGCAATTCTCCTGTCTCAGCCTCCTGAGTAGCTGAGATTACAGGCGTGTGCCACCACGCCCAGCTAATTTTTCATATTTTTTTTTTTAGTAGAGACCATATTGGTCAGGCTAGTCTCGAACTCCTGACCTCGTGATCTGCCCGTCTAGGCCTCCCAAAGTGCTGGGATTACAGGCGTGAGCCACCGTGCCTGGCCCAAGAAAAACCTTTTTTTCTTCTATCAATTTTTTTTTTCTTGGTAGAGACAGAGTCTTGCCATGCTGCCCAGGCTGGAGAGCAGTGCTGTGATCTCGGCTCACTGCAGCGTCCACCTTCTGGGCTCCAGCAGTCCTCCCACCTCAGCCTCCCAAGGAGCTGAGACTACAGGCGTGAGCCACCATGCCTGACTAATTTTTATATGTTTTGTAGAGATGAGGTTTCACCATCTTGCCCAGGCTGGTCTTAAACTCCTAGGCTCAAGCAGTCCTCCTTCAGCCTCCCAAAGTTTTGGGATTATAGGTGTGAGCCACTGCCAGAAAACCTTTTCCTAAGACAGGTCAGGTTTTACATTATACATAGCTCTTTTTGTGTGTTTTGAATAATGTCTTTTTTGGCAGTGCACAGCTGAGAACCCCACACCACAGAAGACAGGAAAGTTGTGCTGCGCCCATGTGATGGGCACTCGTCAGCACTGGGAAGGAATGCACTGTTGGCACACACAGCAGCTTGGATCAATCTGAAAGTCACTACACTGAGTTAGAGAAGCCAAATAAAAGCGCGGGCTGTGTGAGTCCACGTGCAGAGCGTGTAGAGATGCTTCCTGCCTGCATAATGGAAAGCAGATCATGGTTCCCTGCAGACTGGCGGGAGCAGATTCCAAAGGCATGGGAAGAAGCTTGCGGGTAGAATGTGTTCAATCCCTTCTGCACATTACACCATAAAAAGAGCTGATAGTAAAAATGCTAACCAAAGGAGAAAGGCCAAACCAGGATAAAATGTGTCAGCTGTGTGACTGGTAAACAGGCAGGTTTGCTGCCATGCTTCGTTTATGAAGCTGTGGGGTCCAAGGACTCACGTGACTGTGGAGTGCCGAATGCTGCAGCCTCATGGAAGAGGATTTGGCAGCGTCTAACAAAACTGCATGGCATTTGCCCTTTGACTTAGCAATTCTAGGAATCTGTCTCCAAAACACTCTGGCAGAGAAATGAAAGTTCTCTTCACAGCCCGAGTGTGTTTGTAACAAAGTTCTTCACCGTGGCATTTGTAATACTGGAAACAATACAAACGTCCATCAGTCGGGGATTAGGAACATTAATTCCCACAGTGAGTAACTCAGTACAGGAAGAAGGAATGAGGAAGGCCTACTGATGAGGGGCAGAGTACATGTGAGATAATGCAGATAGACATTTGCGTTCTC